>NC_072447.2:39095000-39152500 GCF_028878055.3 Symphalangus syndactylus | reverse complement strand
GGAGAGGTAACAGGATGTGGGTGTGTGCACAGGCTGGGACATTCTTGCAAAGGAAGAGCAGATGTGAGGAAAAGAAAATGCATATGCATTAAATGCAGTGAGTGTGGCCTGGGAGTTGGCACTGGCTTTAGAATCGGAAATTCTGGACTCATTTCTGGGCTCTTATTTCTGAATGTCAAGCCTCTGCTTATTTTCCTTCACTTTAATGAATGCACAGGTTGACGGATTAGAGTGCCCAGGCAGTTTCTGAGACCACGTTAATGGTCAACAAATGTTAGTTGATGACAATGATGACAACAGATAGGCAGTAAATACAGTCCAGTGTGCACAGTCATTTACCACAGGTGGGAGAAGAAAAAAGCCCTCAGGGTGTAGCAAATATGCAAACAGGCACCTGAAGGAATGGCTTTTACGTTTCTTGGGCCAAAGGCTGTACCATCAGCTAAGCTGTTGTTCTTTTGGGGATAAAATCAAAAGAACATAGGCCATGCCTTGGTTGCTTCTTAATCCTCTGGGTATCTTCCCTTCTCACTAGCATCTTGTTCTCACAGCCCACGCTACTGTGTTAGGGACAGTTCTGACTAATATAAACAGCTGGAACTAAAACGAGGCCATAGTTGGATGGTGAAGGTAACAGCTGTGCTATAAACAGGTGTCTTCTTGGTGGGGCCCTTACCATTCCAGGTCACCATCACATTCTGGATAGAGTGTAGAAAAGAGGCCGTGCCTGCCTAAATCCTGACATTAAGGCAAGATTCTCGTAACACCCTTTCCCTTCTGCACACTGGGGAAGGATAAAGTTACAACGATTCCAGGGGCACTCAGCCTTTCTTGGGTTCCGTATTTGTTTGCGGATAGGGAACATTCCCTTCCTGCTTGGGTATCATGGATCCACAGATGCCATACCTCAAGATGGTGAGTTACATACCTTGTGGAGAAAAAGATGAACATTTTTGATTAAGCCAAATCAGTATTCTGGCAAAATAATAATGAAATATATGACTATACATTTAGTGTAAGCGGATCAGTAAACAAGTATCTGTGGATAACCTGCTACATGCAAGGCACTGTCAAACAGGTTATGAGAAACAGAAGCTTAAATAAGCATTGCACTTTAAAGGGTTTACTAGTGGACCACTGCTGTGTAACAAATCACCCCATGATTTGATGGCTAAACACAACACACAATAAATACATTTCTCGGTTTCTGTGGGACAGGAATCCAAGCATGGCTGAGCTGGGCATCTCTGGCTCAAGTTTTCTCACAAGGCTACAATCAAGGTGTCAGCCCCACTGTCTCCTGAGTGCTCAACGAGGCAAGGATCATTTCCAAGTTCTCTTCATGTAGACTGCTATTCCTCTTAGGTTGCTGAACTGAGGCCCCAGTTCCTCATCACGTGGGCTTCCCCAACTCACAATATGGCAGCTGGTTTCCCTCAGAGTGAGTGAGTGAGAGAGTGAGAGTGCTCAAGATAGAAGTCAAAATCTTTTGTACCCTAATCTCAGAAGTGACATTTCATTGCTTTTGCTGTATTCCTTTTCAAGAAAAGAGTCACCTGGTCCAGGCCATACCCAAGGGAAGAGGACCACTGCACAAATAATGGTCACTGGGTGCCATCTTAGAAGCTACCTATCAGAGAGGGCCAATGCTCTGGATAACTGGTGGAAATACAGTGGAACTCAGTAACAGTGTGGAGCACCTAAGAGTGGGGGAGAAATTTAAGGACTTAAGAAATCTGAGAAAGCAGAGTGATAATAAAGTCAAAGGCAGACTTTTAAAGTGACTATATATATATATATAAATATATAAAATATATAAATATATATAAAAATATATATAAATATATATATTAAGAGACAAGGTCTCACTCTGTCAGGCTGGAGTGCAGTGGCATGACCATACTCCTGGGCTCAAATAATCCTCTCACCTCAGACTCCCAAGTAGCTGGGAGTACAGGTATGTACTACCATACCTGGCTAATTTTGAAATTTTTATGTGGAGATGGGGTCTTGCTGTGTTGCCCAGGTTGGTCTTGAACTCCTGGCCTCCCACAGTGCTGACATCACAGGTGTGAGCTACCAGTCCCCTGACTATATATATATATATATATATATTTATTTATTTAAAGAGACAGGGTCTTACTCTTGCTCTGTTGTCCAGGCTGGAGTGCAGTGGTCATAGCTCATTGCAGATTTGAACTCATATGTCTTGAAATCTTAACTGGTTGATCACTAACATAGCCACTGTCCCTCTTTTCAACTCTTCTTACCAACCAAAGACTCAAGGATTGCCCAGCGGAGGTAATGGGTGGCAGCGCTCCACCCTACTTAGCTATTTTAATACTGGCATCCCTTCTCCACCCTGATTAATGTCATGGCTCTGAGGAAACTGTCATAAAGAAGGAACCCTTTCTTTTTTTTTTTGAGATGGAGTTTCGCTCTTGTTGCACAGGCTGGAGTGCAATGGCACGATCTTGGCTCACTGCAACCTCTACCTCCCGGGTTCAAGCAATTCTCCTGCCTCAGCCTCCTGAGTAGCTAGGATTACAGGCATGTGCCACCACATCTAGCTAATTTTTGTATTTTTAGTACAGACGGGGTTTCTCCATGTTGGTCAGGCTGGTCTTGAACTCCTGACCTCAGGTGATCTGCCCACCTCAGTCTCTCAAAGTGCTGGGATTACAGGCATGAGCCACCACGCCTGACCGGAAGGAACCCTTTCTTAGAGAAAAGACTGGATGCTTTTGTGACAGTGGGTGGCCAAAGTGAAGCCACCTGATAAATACAGATTGAATATCCCTTACCTGAAATGCTTGGGACCAGAAGTGTTTTGGATTTTGAAATATCTGCACTACACTCACTAGTTGAACATCCGAAAATCTGAACTCTGAAATGCTCCAATGAGCATTTCCTTTGAGCGTCATGCTGGTGCTCAAAAAGTCTTGGATTTTGGAGCACTTTAGATTTCCAGATTTAGGATATTCAACCTGTACAAGCAGGACTGAATTTAAATTCTCTCTAGAGGGTTTAGTGAAAAATTGAGAAGACTGAACTAAAAACAATGGAAAGTGGCTTTCTCTAGAAAGAGATAGTCCCTTTAGGCCTACACTGTACAAGCGTGGCCAGGTACTGACTCCAATGGCTGACTTCCAAATGGGGGGTTATTAGAATATTTGGTATTTTATGTTTCATGCTTTTCATTATTATGGAGTAAGGGTTAGCAACTATGGCCTGAAGGCCAAATCTAGGCTTCCACTTGTTTTTGTTAATAAAGTTTTATTGGAACACAGCCATGCCCATTTGTTTCTGTGTTATCTATGGCTACGGTGGAGAAGTTGAATAGCTGCAAAGGAGACTGGTCCTCAAAGCTGAAACTATTTACTATCTGACTCTTCATAGAAAAAGTGTGCCAGCTCCTGGTATAGAGGGTTCAAAAAATACACATCTTATTTCATCCTAACAACAGTCCCATAAGTTAAACAGAAGAGACACCATAGCCATGAGGAAACTGGACCAAAGAGGCTTTTCACAACGCCACAAATTTAATTCATGCTCTTTCCTCTAAACTCTCTTTGTAAAGGGACACACACACACAAAACTCCTACTCTCCAGCCTGCATGATTTATCTTAAAAAGTGCAGGCCGGGCGCAGTGGCTCACGCCTGTAATCCCAGCACTTTGGGAGGCCGAGGCAGGCGGCTCACGAGGTCAGGAGATCGAGACCAACCTGGCTAACACAGTGAAACCCCGTCTCTACTAAAAATACAAAAAAATTAGCCGGGCGTAGTGGCGGGCGCCTGTAGTCCCAGCTGCTCGGGAGGCTGAGGCAGGAGAATGGCGAGAACCTGGGAGCTGGAGCTTGCAGTGAGCCGAGATCGCGCCACTGCACTCCAGCCTGGGCGACAGAGCGAGACTCCGCCTCCAAAAAAAAAAAAAAAAAAAAAAAAAGGTCTCCTCAGCATTCTTATATAAAATTTTCCATCTTTGGCCCAAGCAACTGCAAGTCTTTAGAATTTTTGCCAGTACTGATGCAGGATACTAGAATAAACACACACTTTTTTTTTTCCGGTGTAAAATGTTGATGGTAGGCCATGTAAGGCAAAATGTTCCCCTCTACATGTGTTTACATTTACTCTAATAAAAATCTGAATCCTTATTTCAGTTTGCTCCTTGGCTCTTCTTAGATGAAGGTTCAATGATAGTAGAGAAGACGAAATGAGCATATTAGGGAATGTTGTATTGCACATCTCAGATTCTTCTCAAATAAATGCATAACCTTGTGCTAAAACTGAAACTCGCTATCCTCATTTCTGTATGTTTAATATGCACAGTTTCAGCTACCAAGAAAGAATCCCCACACTGCTCGGCATTTTCACTACCATAATCCTCAATGTATACTTTTTAATGCTTAGTCCAGAGCTAATTACAAAATGGGTCTTATTGATTTGCAAATTGTTGCTATCCATTTAAAGCTATGTCACATTTATGACTCAATGATTAAAAGGGAGAGCGGTGTGTCTCTTACACTCAATGATTAAAAGGGAAAGCAGTGTGTCTCTTACACAGTACAGTTCTTGATTAAGTCACTGAATTCTCTGAAGCCTCTGGCCTTGTTAAGCAGCCTCTAGGTCCTCATTTTGCAGATGGAAGCAGGGAGTTTTGGGGGAGGCAGGTAGTAGAGGACACGACAGAATGACTAAACCACAATTCCACAGAAGAGGCAAATGGTGCTTAGAGAGGTCTAACTGCTATAGGCCATCTCACCATGCACAGCAGTCTCCCTCCCATATTAAGACAAGACGATCTACACAATGGATTCATCTAGATGGCACTAGCAAATGGGATGGTTACTGATATTGACTGCATCATTATCAGAGCCTTTTTTTGCAAGCTTTAGCAAAAATTAAAATGCTCTTAAACTGTAAACTGAAGGAAAATATGGATCTAAAATATGCTTGGCAATAAGCCCAGAAAGCCAATAGGATACCTGGGAAAGAACTCTGAATTAACATAAGGCTAAGAACGTGGACACTCTTAACAATACTGATTGATGGGCCATTAACCTATCCTCATCTCTACCACCAAATGACCATATCTTTCATTGGCAAATAAATTGCATTTGGGCTTCTCTACTTGTTTATTCAACAAATATTTATTAAGTACTGACTGGGTGTCATGTACAATTTGGGATAGGGTAGAGATGAAGAAAGGATTCCAAAATGCCTTAGCATGCCTGCTGTATTTCAGGAGCACAGTTTGGCATTCTAGCTGGAGAGGAAAACATACAAGTAAGTAAATACACTACAATTCGATGTACCCATAGAAACATGAATTATTAATTCATTCAGCAAATATTTACTGAGTGCCTACTACGTGCCAGATACTATTCTAAGCCCTGGGACATAGGAATGGACAAAACAGACAAAAGTGCCTGCCTTCATTAGGATCAGAATCTGATAATACTAGAGATATGATTAACATAAACGAGAAAAATCCAGTAGAGACAACATAAAGATAAATGAACACATACTCTTTAGAAGAAAGGCAGCCCAGAAATCCGAGTTGCTTTTATTATTAATGCAATACAGTTAAAAGATCACAACTCAATTATTTTGAGCACAGATTATAGCTTATTTATATGATTTTTAAAGTGTAAATAAATTTGGGGGAAACGGAGCAGGCTTAAAGGATGGCGCTAGTGCCACTCTCAAAATAGCCCATCTATTGGCCCTGAATTTTAAAATATGGCTCACTCCAAAACACATCAAATACAATGTATACAGCTGCCATCTGTCCTCAGTCATAGTAGGAGTCCCTTTCATTCACAAGCAAAGCCAGTGGAGGGAGGGAAGGGACTTGAGATGGAGAGAGGATAAATTCCATTTGTGCTATTAAAAAAAAAAGTAGAACAGTGAACCCAGTGGTTGAAAAGTGAAGATAAAAAGAAGAAAACAGTAATCTTGCTATAGAAACCAGAGAATTATGTTCTTGCTCTCCCCCGGCTTTTTTTTTTTTTGCTTTCACACTGTACAAACTCTAGCACCCTGAACAACTCACTCTCCTGCTATTTCCAGCACTTTAAAGAAACTTTTCAACATTTCTGCTTGACACATTTTTTCAACAGGGAGGTGAAGACAATAAGTAAACAGGTAGTAAAGGGCTATTTAGAGAGCTGGTCAGTCACAGTAATAATAAAGGCAAAAACCCCCACCTGAACAGAACATCCATCCTATGTGTGGCAGCCACAGACGGCACATGACCTCTGACAAACAGTTTTCAGAGTAATTTTAATGCTACTCTGGATTTAACTTGACTAACTGGTAGCAATTGAGCACATCTTTTTTTCTTTCTTTTTTTTTTTGTGGCAGCAGTTATCTAAAATGCTACAATAACAGCATCAAAAGTAGAATGGTAGAAGATTGGTTTTCCATTGTGCTGCTGAACTGGCATAATGCCCACTTTAAAAGCAATTCGCTGCTCATCACTGAAATCTGGCAGACACGACACTAAATGCCTTGAGGGAAAAAAAAAAGGGACTTGAGAAGGGGGAACCCACTCCAACCACCACGCAAAAAGGGGAAAAAAGAGCGCCACAGATGATGAATCTGGGTGAAAAGAGAAAATTGCCAAATAAAAAGTTTAGCATTGCATGCAGACTCCCAATAGGCTGTACTTAATTTGCTAGAAACAGATTTTGTCTACAGGTCTGCATTAGTAACAGCAGAACAAAACAAAAGCAAAATATATATTTATGTCTGTCTATTGTTCTGATGAAGCAAAAACCTAGTGAGTTCCATCAATCATTTGTCAAACATGTCTTCCCCGTTTTATTTACCACCAAATATAATGAGTAAATATGTGATAATAAAACTCTTCTTTTTACATGGACATATACAATTTTTCCTCCTGCTAAATACAGGTAATGATTTAGGAGGCTTTCAAAATGTCTTTTTACTGTCAATAAAACTAATTCTATTCCCATTTTCATCTGAAAAAAAGGCTTTACAAATGAAAATTCAAATTAAAATTCTGATTATAGTGTAGTGTGACAACACCTGTATTTATAATTTTACTGTCAGCTAGCTTGTAGTGTTTAACAATAGCTCGAAGTAGAAAAGTAATTGGAATTTGTCTGTAACATGCCAGATGACGGCATTGGGAGCTTTGCTATGCTACAGCAAATTTGGTTTGATGGCAAAATAACCTCACTGAGACTTCTACAAATCAAAGGTTATTGGGGCTGGAGGGGGGAAGGTCTCTCAGGTATGGGGTCCCTTCTTGACTTTGGGGAATCTGAGAGTTCACATCTGATGAGTAAAGACTGTTCTGATCCTGACCTGGGCTTCTGGCCCATCGCCTGCCCTGCAGCCTCTCAAACAGTGCAGATGCAATGTAGTTTCTAGAGTTACTCCAGATAAATCAACAACAACAACAACATCGTCCTGTTGGTTTGGACACAAACCAATAATATAGCATAGCTATAAACCTGACAGAGGTGGGTGGGATAGGGGATCCATCAAGTGAAGGGAAGCATAGCGAGGGACTGAAAAGCACCTACTCGGGGCAGGGCAAGACCCTGGTAACAGTAAGATCCAGGATGCTTACCACTTATCAAAGGCTACACAGCCAGGAGCTCTAGAGATGTTCATTGTATTCATTCATTTTCAATAACCACCGAAAAATAACATAGGTACCTACACAGATGCCTCAGATTTGCTATTTATCAAAAGATTAAGAGAAAACTTACACATCCCACTTATACTTTTACTGAAGCGATATGGAGAAAAAAATTATTTAAATCAGTGTTCTGCTGTCAACTTGAATCTTTCAAAACTTATAAACACATGCTAATCTCCACACAACTTGCCTTACTCTAGTCTACAAGTGAAAAGCCCATCTTTTTCATTATCCTAAAGATGAAAAAAAAAAAGCCACATACAAAAGAAAAACAGAATGACAGTGATGTTTTAGTTTACACTAGATATGGCAACACACACAAACTGTCAAAACTATGGAATGAAAAAAGCTGTTATCAAGCAACTGTCAAGAAGAGTCCTCTGAGATTTGGAAATCTTGTGTTTATTGTAACTACTGCACATTACACAAAGAAAGAAACATCCCTCTCCTTGCTCTTGCTGCTAAATATCATGCAAGAGAACACAGGCTTCTCCCTTAGTATTGGAATTAATTTTTCTTCCCTGGGTGTAATTCTGTGCCTGACAGAGCTGCTCCCCTCCTCCTAGGGGTTTCTACAGTGTGGTCAGAGTTCAGAGAGAAACTCGAGGTTACATCAAACATTATTTCATTTCAAAAACCATCACTGCCTTATTTCATGTTGTTAACTGGTCATCTACCCGGTAAGAGTCGGATCTGTTAACATCAAAATGCATAGTCGTCACCTGAATGATTTTCCTGATGAGTTCTACAAAGTGAAGCACAGAGGTGAAAAGGCATAGACACTTACCATAAAATGACTTTAATTTGTGACTCTCTCTCTCTCTCCCCCATCTCCCTATTAATGCATACAACAGAGAAACCCTAATCCCTAAGGGGAAATTACCATCTTATAAAGGGGAGAAATGGAAAAAATACATGGTCCACGTCTCTTCCACAGTGCGTGATATTAGAGATCTGGAGGTCATTTCTCCAACCCAAACTCAAGGGGCAAAACTTCCCTTGGAGTCTCACCTGAGTCTATACATTTTATTATACTTGCTAAAGTGGCCTTTTCACCTAAACACAGAGGCAGCATCACTCGCAGTCTGACTCTTAATTCAGACTTAATTCAGCAGGCCCATGTGGGTCTGCTCAGCCAACTGCAGAGCAGCGCCTTGGGAATGGCAGCAGCTGTCCCTTGATTAATGCAGGTGAAAGCACTCTTCAGGCGTTTCCATTTTTGTTTTTTGTGTTTCCTTCAGATGCAGGATATGTACCTTTTGACATTTCTCAAGATGAGGAGAAAGTGGACAGTAGAACCCTTAATATAAGTGTAATTGCCTGGATTCAGATGAACCATGGGTCAAATCAAACCACAAAACACATTTTTGTAAAGAAAAAAATCTGTTAGCAACACATGGGCTAACGTATAGAACAGTCATAATTTCTGACCAGAGATTCCAGTGAATTTACTTCTGTACATTTTGCTGGCATCCTTCCTTGTATAGAGAGCTAATGAGAACTTCAGCACATTATTGATGGATGTGTCGGCCATCTCAGTGACGCAGAAAAGAAGTCAACATGTCTTAAGTGGATCTTGGATCTAAATAGGTTATAATTGTTACGCGATGCTTACAACATATTTATTTTAGGTTTCTGTGACCTGGTATGACTCAGTCAGCAACAGAATAGGTCAGTCAAATTTTAACCTGTGGTAAAAATGGCTTAACACTGATGTCAGTTTTATAAAAATGAAGATGACTACCTAGTAAAGAAAATCTAAATTCTTCTAAAACTCTTATGTAATCTTTTATAATGTTAATCATTAAGCTGTTATTTATTGATTATTAACTACTAATAAAGGGAAAAAGAGGAATAGACATGTTTATCACTTGCCTTCTCTAATACTATTTTACACTAAGTGGCTAATTTACATTTTCTTCATGCAATGATCTTAATACTAGTTCTCTGCTAATAAAATTTAATTTGAAGGAAACAGTTAAATTTTTTCTCCCTTCAGTCTGAAGGCATTTTGGCAAGTTTTATGTGGAAAAAAAGAGCTGTAAGTTGGTGAAGTTATGACAACCGATCCATTAAAGAAGTTTGGGGATATCTCTAACAAAGTTGGGGACATCATCTTTAGTTATTCATGCAATCCATAAATCATTGGCCTTGTGCACAACAGTAGTTATGTTTAAAATGTACTCTACAGCCAGACTATTGGGGTTGCAATCCTGACTCTGCCGTTAACTTGCTATGTTATCTTGAGCAGGCTTTTAAACCTCTCCGGACCTCCATTTCCTCATCTATCACTTAGGGACAACAGTAGTACCTGCTTCATAGGGTAGTTGTGAGAATTAAATAAGTTAAAACACGGAACATGCTTATAATAGTGTCTGGTGCTTAGTGTTCAATAAATGCTATTATTATTACTATTAGCAAACTTATTCTTTTGTAGTTTGAATTGTGGGTATCATCTAGAATCTAAGCAAAAAGAAAAAAGAACTCTCTCATCAAATTTGACCTGGGTGGAATATGAGGTAATATGTAAAAAAGATCCCTGCAAACATCTGGTACATTGTACCAAATGTACAAATGTTTTGAGGCCTTTGAACGTTCAAAGGATAGTACAGACTGAAGTGGACATTTCCCTCTTAATTGTAAGAACAAAGATGGAAGCCTGATTTACGAATATTGAATTCCTAGTACAAAAATGTGGACAACTCATCATTTCTTATGTATCCAAACCTGCACATTGTGCACATGTACCCTAAAACCCTAAAGTATAATAAAAAAATAAATAAATAAAAATAAAAAATGTGGACAAAATTCAAAATGCACACAAAAAAGCCTACATTGAAAACTCTCTGATTTCTGGTTACAGATGGCACACTAAATACACATATTTTGCTCTGTAAACTCCCAAATCCTCACTCAAATTACAGTAAGGGACTTTTTAAAAGGCAAAAGAAACTCCAAGGAAGAGGAAAATAGTAGTGGAGGTGCTGGCAGCAAAAGCTAGCAAGCAGAAAAACAAGAGATGACTTACTCCCAAAGGCTCATGAATTGGTGCCCCAAGCTATCTCTGGAAGTATGAGTGAAGACTGGTTCAAAGTATATTCAAGACAGAGATCCCAAACCCCCACCTCCACTCTGGCAGAAGGCTTATTCTCTTGATGAGGGTCTCTGAGGTCACCAAGGCATGCTGTGCCAAGACCCCAAGTTCCAGATGCCCGAAGCCAGCTAATCCTCTTCAGGGAGGAGACTGGATCTATTCTGGGGAATCTGACCAGCACACAAGAAGAGATTTCAAGTTATTGACAGATCACATCCATGAAAACAGGAACACTGCAAAAACAAGAGAATTCTAGTTCTTAGAAATTAAAACATAATTGGACATGGTAGGAAGGAAATCAAAGAAGAAATTCAAGAAAACTTCCCAGAACTGGAGGGCTTGACTTTCCAAATGGAAAGAGCCCACCAAGTACCCAGCACCATAAATGAAAACTGCCCCAGACCAAAACACACCATCATGAATGTGCCCATGCACTGGGTGCAAAGGAAATCCTCCAAGTTTCTAACAAGGAAGGAAAAAAAAAAAGACACAGGTCAAATATATAAAGGATTAGGAATCAGAAAAGCTTTCAACTTTTCAAAAGCAACACTAAAAAAGATGACAGTAGAACAATGTTTTCAAAATTATGAGGAACACTGAGTTCCAGCCTAGAATTCCGTATCTAACTATCAATTAAGTATGAGGGTGAATTAAGGACATTTTAAGACAAGCAAGGTCTCAAAAGCTTCATCTGCCAAGTACTCTTTCTCAGGAAGCTACTGGAAGAGATGTTTTACCTCTCCCCAAAAGAGGGACAGTAAACAAAGATACAGACTGTAGGGCACAGGGACTCTGAAATAAGTGATATGTGAAGGCAATCCCCAGATGATGGTAAAGGAAGATTCCTAGGATAACAACTGTGCATCAGGCCGCGAGGGTCATCAGCTCAGATACCAGTTACGTGTGAACTGATTTAAGAGCAGGTTTAGAAAAGCAGAGGAAGAATTGGTATGTATCAATAGTGGCTATTGGTATCAATCAATCAGTCTGCCGGAATCATGCTCTAACTGCCTGAGGACCATGGCTGGAGGTGTTAAGGCCTCTTTTCCCATTGTAGGAGATTACTGGGAGATGCACTCTGTGCCTATTATTTAGAGATAAGGAGGTGAATACTAAAAACAGCAGTGGAAGGAGTCCCAAGTGGTTGTGTTTGAGGACTGGGAAATGGGAAGGAAAGGGACTGCTTTTTGTAACCAGTCATATGAACTTCTGATAATTCAAATTATGTGCATGTGTAACTAATAAAATTAAAATTAACCAACCAACAAAGAAGTCTCCCGCCCATCCCATGTCCCTTCTTAGAAGCAATCATTGTCCATTTCTGTGTCTGTCCAGGAATATTTGGGAAGCTTTATTAACTTTCATCAAGTGACAGGAACACCTTAGCTCTAGAACTCTTAGGGTAGCTGAGTTTGCTGAGAAGACTGGAATTTATTGTGAATTATGAGAATGAGAACTTTTAAAGGAAATTTTTATCCAAAATCTACATTACAGGGGTGGTTAACTCTTTTTTGAAAACTAGGAGTGTTCATGACCAACACTTTATTGTAATTACTTGAAGTTGTGGCTGTGCATACAGAGGTGGGCAGGACACAGGCCGACAACAGTGGCAATGGAACTTGATTTCTTCGAACACTCCCTGATTTGAGCTTGCTTTGGGGCTGTACTGCTTTCCCAAAATGGCCAAGGCATGCCTTTCTGGCTGTGTAACTTTCTAGAGTAAGGTTTCTGAAGGTTTTTTGTAACAAGGACTCCTTCGGCAGTCAACTAAAGCCCACAGCTCCTATCTCAAATGTTTTTAAATAGGTAAAACAAATAAAACAACATAGGAGTGCAAAGTAAAGCAATTGCACTGAAAAATACTTGTCGGTATTAAAGAACACACCTGTGGTATAGTAGTGTATGTACTTTCTTATTAAGGCATTATAGACAAGACCTAGCACTGTGGTGAACAAAATTTCAAAGCAATGTTAAGTGATATTTTAGATATCTGCAACAACTGTAATGTGATCAGAAAATATCCTTGAAGTCTACTGCTGATAACAAAGTCAGATACTGCTAATACCACTGTATTCTGAGGCCTCCATCCATATTTGAAGGGAATGCTATATTCTAGTTAGAGAGTAGTGAAATTAAACATGTGACTTTTTCCCCATTCTGCTTCACAGACCTCAACAGTTCTAGAGCAGCAGTTTGCAATGTGCGGGCCAGGGGACATCTGGAGTGACCCTTTTAGGGGTCTTCGAGGTCAAAACTTTTTTCGAAATCATAAGAAGACATTACTGGCTTTTTCCACTCTCATTCTCTCATGGGTCTACAGTGGAGTTTCCAGAGGCTACATGATGTGTGATATTACCACAGACTGAATGCAGAAGCAGATGAGAAATCAGGCTGGCTTTCTATTAAGCCAGAGAATAAAGAGATTTGCCAAAATTTAAAACAATGCTGCTCTTTTCAGCATTTTTTTTTTTTTTGGTTTTGAAAGATATAGCTATTTTCATAAAAGGTTTCTATGTTAACATGTAATGAGTTTATTATTGCTAAAGTGAATTTATTTAATAAATAAGCCTCTGTTCCATATCAATATAGCATAGCTGCCTTTCTATGAAAGTAGCCACCCAAGGGCCGGGTGCGGTGGCTCACGCCTGTAATCCCAGCACTTTGGGAGGCCAAGGCGGATGGATCACGAGGTCAGGAGTTCAAGACCAGCCTGGCCAATATGGTGAAAACCCATCTCTACTAAAAACACAAAAGTTAGCCAGGCGTGGTGGCGCACACCTGTAGTTCCAGCTACTTGGGAGGCTGAGGCAGAAGACTTGCTTGAACCTGGGAGGCAGAAGTTGCAGTGAGCCGAGATCATGCCACTGCACTCCAGCCTGGGTGACAGAGCGAGACTTCATCTCAAACAAACAAACAAACAAACAAAGTAGCCACCCAAAGACCAAGGCCATTTTCCTCGTGTCTAGAAAACCATTGCTACATTTATCATTATTACTGTGCTTCGACTTGACAAAATACTATCGAGGCACAGTGGCCCCAAGCCCTTCCTCACCAGCTCACGCTCACACACCCATCTCACTAGCCCTACATTATGGTTTCTTTGTTTTCTTTTTTAAGTTCTGGGATACATGTGCAGAACGTGCAGGTTTGTTACATAGGTACACATGTGCCATGGTGGTTTGCTGTACCTATCAACCCATCATCTAGGTTTTAAGCCCCACATGCATTAGATATTTGTCTTAATGCTCTCTCTCCCCTTGCCCCCCACCCCCCAACATGCCCCAGTGTGTGACGTTCCCCTTCCTGTGACCATGTGTTCTCACTGTTCAACTCCCACTTATGAGTGAGAACATGCAGTATTTGGTTTTCTGTTCCTGTGTTAGTTTGCTGAGGATGATGGTTTCCAGCTTCATCCATGTCCCTGCAAAGGACATGAACTCATTCTTTTTTATGGCTGCATAGTATGCCATGGTGTATATGTGTCACATTTTCTTTATTCAGTCTATTACTGATAGGCATTTGGGTTGATTCCAAGTCTTTGCTATCTTAACCTACTGACATTTGGTGCCAATAATTATTTGTTGTGGGTCTATCTTGTGTCCACTGTAGAAGTTTAGTAGCAGCCTTGGCCTCTACCCACTAGATGCCAGCAGCAGCCTCCCTCCTGCTTCTCCCCAACTTGTGACAATGAAATTTCTCCAGACATTGTCAAATGTTCCCTGGGGTGGGGAGGCAAAATCATCCTGGTTGAGAACAGCTGCCCTCAGTGTACTTGTACAAGATGACCATCCCTCTGTCAGAAAGGCTCATTTTTCCCAAGTGTCCAATAAATACCAGGTCTCCTCTCTGGGGTGGATTTTTTTTCCTGTCATTTAATTGATAAGTGACTATTTTTTAGAAAACAAAATAATCTCCTGGGTAGATGATTTAATGGGAAAAAGAAAACAAGTATGAACAATGAGCTACTCAAGAGAATCTGGGCCTAGGGGAAAAAAAACTGGTCAAATATTAAATTCATGACATTTCTGTTCTGAAAATGGGCTGAGAACTAGACACATCCCCCAAGAAAGGGAAGCTTGTGTGGGGGTGGGTGCTCAACTAGGGAAACAGTACATACAGGTTTGCTTTTGGTCATCCACAGCAACCAATACAATGTAGATAGTCGCCAAAGAAAGTCAGTGGCTCCCAGGAAGACTCCCGACCATGGTAGGAGGGGAGGGATTATGGAGAGCCCAGTTCAGAATAACCAAAGAGAGCCTGCCTTTGGAGAATAACTACATTTCAGGTGAATGGAAGCACCTAGAGAAAGAGCAGGTTACTGCAGGCTGTATACTCAGGTAACCCTGGGAAGAGGGAGAACCCTCTGGAGACATGCCATGAGAAAGGCCAAGATAGGACCCTGAAGGCTAGAGATGTTTTAGAGTGGACACAGCCTGAAGCCAGTGGAGACAATCTAGGAGGTTCAGGCCCAGGCACAAACATTGGAAGACTTTCTTTTCTTTTTTATTTGCCTTTCTTTCTCTTTCTTTTTCTTTCTTGCCTTTTCTTTTCTTTTCTTTTTTTTTTTTTGAAACAGAGTTTTGCTCTTGTCACCCAGGCTGGAGTGCAGTGGCGCTATCTCAGCTCACTGCAAACTCCGCCTCCTGGGTTCAAGTTCAAGATTCTCCCGCCTCAGCCTCCCAAGTAGTAGCTAGGATTACACGCATGTGCCACCACATCCAGCTAACTTTTTGTATTTTTAGTAGAGATGGGGTTTCACCATGTTGGCCATGGCTGGTCTCGAACTCCTGACCTCAGGCGATCTGCAAGCCTTGGCCTCCCAAAGTGCTGTGATTATAGGCACGGGCCACCGCGCCCGGCCAGAAGATGTTTCTTAACATGATCACGAACTCCACCAGATCTGCCAACATACCTTACCCACATCTTCCTCAGCCAAAAGGCTGAGCTTCTTTGTCTAGGGTCCCTTCTCCAATATCTAAGCCAGAATTGGCTAATGGAAGGAAAAAAAGTCAAGAACTGGGTGCCTTGTCAACCATGCTGGTTAATTATCAACAGGCAAGCTATTCGTGGATGAAAAAAAGTGGAATTTATCCTATAAGCCTGCTGACTTTTATAGATTCCTTAGCTTCTCAGGAAAGGTTACTTGAAAAACTCTCTCATCTTGTCAGAGCTCAAGTAGCAAGGGATTTATCCAGACCTTGGTTAGATAAGCAGGGTATTCTGCAAACCTGTGACAGCCAGGTCTATGGAAAACCTCTCCCAGACTCTTGGTCCCCTTCCTCATCCAAACAGTGTGCCCCTAAGCAGTTATTCTATACAGGGTGATGCTGACAGCCTTTTCCTGGGACTTGGATTGGAACAGAGAACAAGAAAGAGGTCCTTTCTCAGTTCAGGTTGCTAGACTTGTGCAGCATATATGTTTGGGAACTGCAGGGTGAGCATATTCTATCCAATATTGGTGGTTTCTGATACATCTAAAACTCTAGGTATGGTGGTGGTCCAAACAGATCAGGTGCTTAGAAAGAGGTGAGAGAGTAGGATAAAGAAGATGTCAGAAAATTCACCACCATAATAACACCCACTCATAATTTCCCCCAACTTCTTCTGAATATTTTATTTTAAACAAACTGTCAGGTTCTAGCAACTTTAAAAATTAAATCCTCTGGCCAGGCCCGGTGGCTCATGCCTGTAATCCCAGCACTTTGGGAGGCCAAGGAGGGTGGATCACCTGAGGTCAGGAGTTCTAGACCAGCTTGGCCAACATGGTGAAACCCTGTGTCTACTGAAAATATAAAAAACTTGGCCGGGCGTGGTGGCGGGCACCTGCAATCCCAGCTACTTGGGAGGCTGAGGCAGGAGAATCGCTTGAACCTGAGAGGCGGAGGTTGCAGTGAGCCAAGAACGTGCCATTGCACTCCAGCCTGGGAGATAAGAGTGAAACTCGGTCTAAAATAAAATAAAATAAAATAAAAATAAAATCCTCCACATCCATTCCCTTTTCATGAAATCCCCTATCTTTAAAATCCTGAATAATATCTTGGTCCACATATTAGAGTAGTGAGGTAATACTTAGCCCAGGGAGATAAATTCATCCTTTACACTCTCTAAGTCACACTATTATATGTTTATGGAAATGAAAATTTTGATTAATTTATAATGATAGTGCTTCCATGATTAGTAAATATAAAAACAGCCAGCCAGTCCTCATACACTGTATGAGTGTATTTCCAGGGGTGAAAACAGATTCACAGGTGCCTGGTTGAGTGGAGGTTGGTAGCACTGCCATGGTGGCTTCAACAGCCAGGTAGAAGTGCCAGCGGACAGTGTGAGGCAAATAACTCTAAAAACCTGCCCTGCCCATGCTATGATTTGTTGCTTTGCACTAGCTACATGTCACTCACTGTCTTATCTCCTTGGAAATGATAAAACCACCAATCTGAATATACCCTGGTAGGGATAGTACATCTGCTCATCAAAAGAGGCTTTCTTTCTTGCAGTTTTGATGAGCAGCAGGTAAGATATGGACACCCAGGTTTCATTCACTGAGGTCCACGTATATGACAGTCTGTACTGTAAGCATGTCAGGTGTAAGGGGCATCCTGGCTTCACAGGATTTAAAGCAAACAGATACACTCCCAGCTTTGGGAAGAGGGTTCAAGATTGAACAGACCCATCGACATTGTCCTGCGTTCACCCTTTTGAAGTGGTGCTCATTTGACCCTTTGCCTCTTGTGACCAGGGAAGAAGACATGTATTGAAATCACAGGACGGCTACTGAGGGTCACAAACCTTCTGGACTAATTTATACATCTGTGTTTTATTTAAAAAAATTAAAAATCTAAAACAAAGATCCTGAGATTTACTAATATTTGCTAGTTGGGTGGACATTAGCCCCACCTTGCTTGGTTTGAGTGTCAGATGCTGCGTGTGAAGCTCAAATTAGAAGGTATCCTCTTCTCTTGTGTTTTTGACCCTGCTCCATGGGCAAGGGTTTGATAGAGGGCCCCTCTTGGGCAGGTTCACTTTCATTCCAGTGGGATATAGTGAAGTTTCTGTTTGCACAGTTAAGTGGCTTTAACAAGATCAAGTTAGTTTTAACTAAATTAAAAATCTCAAAATGGACTTTAAAAAAAAACCACTGGATTAAAAACATGCCAATATTTAAAAAATACCGTTTTTCAACCATATCCACTTAAGAATGTATCTTTTGGCACATATATGTATTATTTTGAGAAGTGTCTTTGCCCACTTTTTAATGTTTTTTTTTTCCCTTGTAAATTTGTTTAAATTCCTTGTAGACTCTGGTTATTAGACCTTTGTCAGATGGATAGATTGCAAAAACTTTCTCCCATTCTGTAGGTTGTCTATTCACTCTGATGATAGTTTCTTTTGCTGTGCAGAAGCTCTTAAGTTTAAATATATATTCCATTTGTCAATATTTGCTTTTGTTGCAATTGCTTTTGCGTTTTCATCATGAAATTTTTGCCTGCTCCTATGTCCAGGAAGGTATTGCCTAGGTTTTCTTCTAGGGTTTTTATAGTTTTGGGTTTTCCATGTAAGTCTTTAATCTATCTTGAGTTAATTTTTGTATATGGTATAAGGAAGGTCCAGTTTCAGTTTTCTGCAGATGGCTAGTCAGTTCTCCCCGCACCATTTATTAAATAGGGAATCCTTTTCCCATTGCTTGCTTTTGTCAGGTTTGTCAAACAACAGATGGTTGTAGGTGTGTAGTCTGATTTCTGAGTTCTCTATTCTGTTCCATTTGTCTTTATGTCTGCAGAGACGTGAAATCAATCTAAACATCCATCAATGACAGACTGAATAAAGAAAATGTGGCACATATACACCATGGAATACTATGCAGCCATAAAGAAGGAACGAGGTCATGTCCTTTGTAGGCACATGGATGGAGTTGCAAGCCATGATCTTCAGCAAACTAACGCAGTAACAGGAAACCAAACACTGCATGTTCTCACTTTTAAGTGGGAGCTGAATGATGAGAACACATGGACACATTGGAAAGAACAACACACACTGGGGGGGGGCTGTCAGAGGGGGTTGAGGTGGGAGGAGGGAGAGCATCAGGGAGAATAGCTAATGGACCCTGGGCTTAATACCTAGGTGATGGGATGATCTGTGCAGCAAACCACCATGGCACACATTTACCTATGTAACAAATATGCAAATCCTGCATATACACCCCTGAACTTAAAATAGAAGTTGAAGGAAAAAAAATTCATATTTTGCGTATGTTCTACAGGATATCTTGCACGGGAAGAGTACATTAGTGCTCTTTCAAATTACCTATATACCTACAATTACATATATAAATATCAGGGATTTCAGCAAAAAAAAAAAATTAATGTTAGAGTATGAAATCAAAAAAGTTCAGAAGAGTACTGTTCCAGGTATAGAATTGCATGGTACCTTGGTTCACCTTTTCCCTGCAGGGATAAATTCTATCATTGGGGGTGCTTTCCTGGGGTACATGGAGATGCCTCCTTTCTTATCTCTGACTTCAGACTGTTCTCACCTTGCTTTTTTCACCACTGGCACACTGTTATAAGTGGGAGATAAAGGGTTCTGCCACCTCAACAGAATGAAGAACACCTCTTCTATGCAGGCCCCCTTTCTGCCATTAGATTACAGATTCTTTTTTTTTTTTTGAGACGGAGTCTTGCTCTGTTGCCCAGGCTGGAGCACAGTTGCCCAATCTCGGCTCACTGCAAGCTCCGCCTCCCGGGTTCACACCATTCTCCTGCCTCAGCCTCCCGAGTAGCTGGGACTACAGGTGCCTGCCACCATGCCCAGCTAATTTTTTGTATTTTTAGTAGAGATGGGGTTTCACCGTGTTAGCCAGGATGGTCTCAATCTCCTGACCTCGGGATCCGCCTGCCTTGGCCTCCCAAAGTGCTGGGATTACAGGAGTGAGCCACTGCACCTGGCCCAGATTCTTCTTATAGCAAATGCTTAATTTGACAATGTATGCTAAATGTATCACTTAACTTTTTATTAGTAATTTCATTTTTTATCTAGTAAAATGCAGTTTGTTTAGAACAGATGCAGGGAACTGGGTATTATAGTTACCTCAACATGATGGTTAATGGGAAGGTAATAAAGGACTGTTGACCACTTTTTAAAATGTTAATAAAGTAGCATAAATTAATAACAAAACTATATTCTACACAATCTCTTTTATGAGTTAGATAGTATTCCAACATCATGAACACCTGCCACCATGGTACACTGAAAATTTCTAGTTGGAACTTTCTGAATAGTTGGATTTTTGTACAAGATGAGATTACTAGTGCTAAGTCTAGATGCAGAATTTTAAATTAATGGGGAAAGGAACGAAATAACAGGAAAAAAAGGACAGGTAACGGTACCATTAAGTGTATTTAGTTGAGCTTGCAGTTTAAATTGTTGATGATTTTCTTCAGAGAGGACAAAGCTGGATACTGGCCAACTGAGCTGAGCAGCTCCAAAGGGACACTTGTGACCTGGGGTGGTGCTTGGTGAAATGGGTCCCAGCTAACTCACCCCAGGCATAGCTAGTGGTGTCCACATCAACATGTTTCTAGTGGAGAGCCACTAATAGCAGCCCTCCAGGGTGACTTTATATATGTTTTTGTATCTGTGAGGTCTTAGTCTTAAGTAAGCTTGAGAATGACATGAATAGTAAAATCCAATTTCTTTTTTTCTTTTTCTTTTCTGAGACAGGGTCTCACTTTGTCCCCCAGGCTGGAGTGCAGTGGCATAATCTCGGTTCACTACGGCGTCGACCTCCCGGGTTCAAGCGATCCTCCTGTCACAGTCCCACAAGTAGCTGGGACTACAGGCATGCACCACCGCAACTGGCTAATTTTTTGTATAAAATGGGTTTCGCCATGTTACCCACGCTGGTCTCGAACTCCTGAGCTCAAGCCATCTGCCCACCTCGGCCTCCCAAAGTGCTGGGATTACAAGCGTGAGCCACTGCGCCCAGCCTCAATTTCTTAATACTACAGCCCCTCAAACAATCAGCACACAAATCTCTATCCAGGTATCTATGTACGAAAAGTATACAGAGTTTGCTCTGTATATTTCTCTATTGTTCAGATCTTTTACCACAGAAATGCATTCACGTAGTACTTGTACCTAAAAAAAAAAAAAACAGTTAAAAATATGTTTCGTCTTCTTGGATGAGAGAACAAAAGAAAAATGTTCTGTGAAAGTTCTCAAAGAACCGGAACGTATCACCCACTATTGCCTGATTCAACCTGTCAAAGCTGCTCTCGATGGACACAAAAACAAAAAAGGTCACCCCATGAATCATGACATTTAGAGTAACAAAAAAGAACCCATCTTTCTTATTTTCTGGCACACAAAAATCCAACGCCAAAATGTTATTAAATTGAGTATTATCAGTAAAAAATATGCTCTATTTCCCATTATTTATGAAGCCCTATCCTTTTCTTTCTTACCAATTACATTCCCTATCATTTCCAAAATATACAAACTGTTTTCAATCAACAGATTTCTTTATTACAGTGTGCAGCATGCTTGTTACTGCCTCTTTTCTATATTGAATCCTTGATTGGACAAGCATTTTGAATTTAACACGGACCATGATTGCACATATCAAACAAATTAAAGCTGCCAATCTCTTTTTGGAGGCCATCCTTTATATACACTACCACTGAAGAGCACCCTAAGTTTATTTGCTTAGGAAAAATGGGGCAGGAGTGAAGAAATGATTGCTGTCAGAGTTTGCCATGTTATCTAGCTGCTCTTACAAACATGCACTCAGATATTGTTATCCTTTTAAAACACATTTTGTAACTCTGATGTCAAAACCATCCAGGTAGCTTTTACAACATTAAGTATTCTTCATGCTAATCTTAAAATAAGGACTTGATAAACCCAAAAGGATAAAAAAGTAAAAAAGAGAGACCAGATAGTAGGGTTAGAATGCTGACTTGAAGTTCACTAATAAACTTGCTTTTGGATGACAGGGGTGGATGGTGGCAGTGGAATTTTTCCTGTTCCCCCACTAGAAAATGAGAATGTACCTCGGGTACATTTAGAACAGTTGTCTGTTGAGAAACCTGAAGAGACTTGCCATTAAGTGGCACTGGAAAAAAACGATGTTTTATTACGAGGCAGGGCTAGCATTCAAGAGTTAAAGTCTAATACGTAGAACCAAAATGTTTTCAAAAACTTGAAGAAAGATGCATTTCTATGGTAAGGCAGAGTTGCTAGTTTTTCAAATGAAAACTCTGCAAAATAAACACTTTATAAAAAGGAATACTAGGATATTTTCTAAATCATTAAAACAAACTTCAGTTAGACATTACTAAATATAGGGCTTTTGTCATTTTATGAAGCTACTTAAAGATAGTTTCAGAAGCTTTCCATATTTGAATTGCCAATCAGAGGTGAAAATATTGGAGCAAGAGGACTCTTTGATACCTTTGTTTATTTTAAGAACCAAAGCGGGTTCTTAACACCAGGAGAGGGTTCCACAACTTTGAAAACTATGAAAAAAGCTGCAAAAACATAGAAGTGAAAAAGAAAACTTTCCTGGAATCACTCTTCTTGCTCTTTTTAATCTAAGAGTTTGGCTAACTGCTCACCTTTTCCTTTCCTCAAAACCATGAAAGCAAAGGCTTTGTATATTTCTACAATATTTGTATATCTGTGTATTTCTACAATACGGCTGAACTTCTACGAGCTCAGCCACAGAACCTGGCCTTCTGACTAGCCAAGAACTAAAAGATGGGAGGGAGTAATGGTGCTGAGGTCACACAGTTTTATTGGTTTTATCCATTCATTCATTTGTCAGCCACCATCAGACACACTGTTGGATTTAGTGCTTAGCAACACAAGGATGAAAAAGCAATTAGCCCTGGCTCCAGCAAACTCACATACAGTGGAAGAGAGACACCTAAGAAGAAACATATGTGAGAAAACATACAAGGAGCTATGTGAGGAAGTGTCTAACTCTATCTGGAGACCACAGAAGGAGCCAGATTTGGGCTGAGGGACCATGAGTAGAGACAGAAGAGTTTGAAGAAAAATCAGAAGTTTAACTTAGAAAACAAAACATGCTGATCCTTCACTTATCAAGCCCACCTTGGTATCAGCATGTTACTGTTTTCCAATATCTGGTAGGCTTTTAGTTTGTTATACTTAATTCCAGTACATACTGATTCTGCACACAGTGTACACGGATACCAAAGTTTGACATCCAGTCAGATTGGTCAACGGGGGCATATACCCTCTACTGAGAATTTTAAGGTATCGAGCCCTTCCTTCCCTATAGTGATCTGATATAGGGGGATTTACAAGGTTAACTAGGTTCGTTTAATTGCTGCAGTCTATTCACTGATGTCCTTATTGATTTTTTGAAGTATAGATATATGGTATAGATAGCTTACCAGCACAGGATTTAGCAGCAGAAAAGTTTCTTACCATCTTCATGGGAATCTCACTGAGACTCTATCTGCAATTGGTGAAATAGCAATAATGCCTCCCAGAATTAGCATCAGGAGTAAATTGAGACAAAATGCATAAAAAGGGCCTGTACTGTGTCCGGCACATAGTAGGTACTTGACTGAGGACAGCTACAAATGTTATGCTCTTTTAGTGATATATTAATTGCCTATGGAATTATGAGACTTGAACCATAGGCTTTTCCCCACGGAATCTGTGAGGAACTACTCAGAATTACTCTAGGTGAATGTGACTGGTGTCAAGTGCCTTTCAAAATACACAGTATTTATTAATATGGTCCATAACTTGAAATTACAGATTCCCTAATAACGTATTATAAAGAGCCTTAAGTATTTATTTGGTGTCAACTACCTAATTTCAACACTTCTTGTGTGCTCTGCGCAAGGCAGTAAGCTAAATTAAGACATAAATGTCAGGATAACATTTTATACAATTCAAGATTTCTAGGATGTATATAAGAACATCAGAATTCATGTAGAGAATTCACTCTTTAGTTGTTTGTCATAAAAACATTTTTCTTTGAACTCTAATAACTATAATTTACTTTGTAAACTTCCTGGTAAACTCAAATCTTTACATATAATCAACTTATTAAAAAGCATGAAGTAGCATATGACTATTTCCATTTTGGGGGTAGAATTAATTATCATAAGACATTTATTAGCTGAAAGTCTGTGAACTGGTGGATCTTCAGTAGAATCTAGCTAGAAGGTGTGTCTTTACAGCTAATGGTGTTCAACTATTTTTCAAGAATTTTAATGCCTTTGGGTAGAGCTTGCATTCCCCAGCTTCCCGCCAATCAGCACTTCCTGCTCTCTGACACCCTGACATCTGATCCTTGATTGTGCCTGCATTAGATCATAATGCAGAACAAACAACTCAATTAGCACCTAGGGAATACCTTAAGAGTAATGGCAGCACAAACTCCTTCAAATTTCACAACTTTTAGGTCATGAGGGTTTTAGTGATTTGAAAACAACTTCTATGCTGCCAAAACAGACTGGCAGGGAGTTATTAGTTTGGGGGGAAAATCAGGCATAACTTATTTCTAAGTGGTTAAAGATGGGATTTTGCTGACATAGTACATCAGTTGCCTTTTGTTTTTAAGGAATTTTTTTAAACGTTCTATATATGCCTTATATGATTACAAATAAGAGTTCTGTATTATTATAGACTTACCATAATATATCAAATGAGTCACATTTATTGGATTTCAACTATGTACATGTATCTTATTTAGTCTACATACTTACTCTTTAAAGGACAGGCATTACTAAAACATTACCAAGTTATTACTGATTCTGCAATATCTCTTTGAGAAATGCTGAAAAATGAGTTTTTATCCCTATTTTAAGATTGGAAAACTCACAGCACAGTAATCTGTTGGAGACTTCATAGAGACACTACAACAGGAACCCAGGTTTTCTGACCCCCAAACCTATGGGTTCTCTACTGGCTGTAACCCCTGAAAGAGGATTTCTACAAAGGTGAGACAAAGAGTCTTTTAAGACGATCACTTACAATCCTGTGTGACTGCTCTGAGCAAGAGTTGGGGCAAGATGGCTCTTTCTTCATCACGATAAATTGGAATCAGACATGCCATTGAGTTTCTTGGCATATTAATATGCTGATATTTTACTGAAGATCATCTAGGTTCAGGTTTATTTTGTGTATAATCTTTAGAACTGAATGCCTCCCACCTAAAACACTTCACAATAATGTTTGTTATTAATCAGGCCTTTCTATGTGTATGTTTTGGGGTCAGTTTTCAGTACAAAATGTTATTTTAAATATGCACAGATTCTACTATTCCTTAATAAAACCCACAGTTCAAAGAACTAAGATGACCCTGAAAGTTGTTATTATTATTATTTAATCTAAGAGGATAGGTTGATTTTATGTCATTGAAGGGAGAGGAGAATAAATAAATTGGGACTTTTCTTATATAGTAGCGAGATTTCATGGGGTTACCATTATATATATTCAAAATTAAAACTATTAATAGCTTAGAAGGAAACTCTTGTAGACTTTTAAAATAATTATACCCATCTCACAAGTCATGTTGAAAGTTTTGAATAGATAACCAGCCCACATTAGTAATAAGTGCAAAGACTGAGCAAACACGAACAGTCCTATGAATCTGCAGCATATTATATAAGGAGATGGATAGTGAAGAGCATTGGAGTCCCGCAACCCTGAGTGGAAGGTCTGGATATGCCATTTACCAAGTAAGCTATTCAACCTTTCCAAGCCTTAGTTTCCTCTCTTCTAATAATAATTATAGTACCAACCTCAGAGTTTGTTTCTGAAGGTTAAACAAAACGTACACAAAGTCCTTATCCTTACTGTGATGCCTAAAACATACAGTAAACACTCAATAAAATATGTTATGATTATCAGCTATTCATTCCACACCTATTTATAATAAAGATTTAAGCTGTTCTGTAATCAAAAGAAATTTGCCCAAGTTAATACAATATCTGTTTAATGGTATTTATAATCATAATCATTATTGTGCTATATTGTAATTAGGCACAAATGGTAAACTGTTGGTATAATTTACTGTAATTAGTATACAGTCAAACTACTTTCTTTACAGTTTTTCGCTTCTTTGTTCTTGATCTAACATGTGATCAATATTACCAACTGTTTCCCCTCATTTACTGTTTGTGCGATTTTGATCATATCACCTATCCTCTTTAACATTTCCTTTTCCTCTTTGTGAAATGGTAATAAGACCCATTTCATAGTTAAGATTAAACATAGTAAAGTATAAAAAGTAAATATAATATATATATAGTAAAGTATAAAAAGTAAATATAATATATATATAAAGATGCAGTAAAAACATAAAGATTACATAGAGAAATAGCAGAATGCCTGACACAGAACTGATCAATAAACGGCAGCTGTCAGCAGGTGGTAGCATTATAGTTTGTCATGACTAACATCACAATGCTCTTTCCCCTATGGAACTTAACGGCCATATTCTCAAAAACTTTAAGGCTAGGAACAAGCTTCAGGCATGAAGGTGGGTAAGACTTTAGAGCAGTGGTATTCAACTGCTGCTGTATGCTGGGATGAAATTACACTGATGCCTGGGTCCATCTCAGAGAGTGAGCTTTAACTGGCCTGGGCAGATTTTTTAAAAAAGCTCCTAAGTTAGGCTGTATTGGGTATTTGAAGTGGAGAATCTCTCTGTTGGAGGAATGGCTGAGCTCAGGTGAAAGCCATTCTTGGTTCCAGAGACAGCCAAAGAATCTTAGTGAGTCTTGCTTACTTTGGGAGAAGAGGAAGTAGAAAGGAGGTCTTTTCTCCTGGGCACTCGAAGAGGAAATAAATCAGGTGTGCTTTTAGGGTTGACCTTAAGGACAATTTTGTGTATATGTGATTTTAGGAACAACAGGAAAGTACCCTGCTCCAAATATAACCCATCATCTACTTGCTCATGTTTGGCACTATTTCCACATAAAACAGAGCAAGTTAAATCTGACAATACAAATAACCCTGGAAAGAATAATATAAACACATCAAAAAAGAAGTATTTTCAGTTTTTGAATGGTACAAACAGAAGGTTTCCCTTTATTTTAGAGATTGAGAAGGAAGCAAGGTAGCAGGAGAGCGCTAGACACCAAAGGGACACCATCTAAGCAAGATGGTGAAAAAGAGCAGAAACTGACTGAGTAAACCAGACTAGAATCCCCGAGTTTACAGTTTTGTAGTGGGAGGCAAGAAAGGAGTTGTGCAGGAGTGCATCTTCATGGAAGCCCCAGTCACAAGGTCATGAAAGGAATAGCTAGCTGCAAACGTCTAGCAAGTGCATCTCTAAAAGCATGGTGCTATTACACTGGAAGTAGAAGTGTCCTCACTAAACATGCAAAACATTAAGGTCCTATGTAGAAAAAATAAAAGCAATATATTGATAGAAAGAAAATTAAGCCTCTAACTCTGTGGTTCAACATCAGAGCTAAAGTAAAAACAGTATTTCGGTATCTGAAAATAACTTTAGTTCTGCCTTGTTCATGGCTATTCTGGCATTACATACGTATCAAATTGTGCTGGCTAGGATACAACCTAGTGAATGTCCTCATTGGTAAATACCTCAGATATGGTTCTCTAAGTTTGTCAGCCATCCTAGACACATACTTATGGACAAATAAAACATATTTTGGAGAGTCAAAATATTGTTATGATACAGCTGTTTTAAGTTTATTCAGTATTTCAGAACCCCTTTTTTGGAGGGTCATTTTATCCAACATCCTCCTATGAATTGAGCTTTTTAAACATTTTGCCATTTTATCTAACATCCTCCTGCTTATAATCCCCCCACTCCAAAAGAAAGATTATCTCATAAGGATCGATTTTTCAAATTTACTAGCTTTCCATCGAATCTTTCTGATACTGTCAACACATGAAAGTTTCTTTTCCCAGTTGGTTAACTTGCCGTCAGCTCTTAGTGGGGGCTGGGTCCTCGAAGCCACTTCAATATCCTCAGAGTGCCCACTAACACATATGGCCTACTAGGAAGACGTGCGCAGCTCAGTGGATAACTTTCAACAGAGTATTAGGAATGTAGCTGTCCCTTAAGGGTCTGTATAAAACTTTTTATTTAGCATGAATGTAGAATTGATACAGGGTACTTTCTCATATGCTCTCCTTCAATCTGGACATGTTGATTTTGACAGATGTTCATGGGACAGACATCTCAGTGGATCTATCTATCTAGGAGATCAATAGGTATGCGAGTCTAAAACTCAGTCTGAAAGAGGACTCGATTGGTCGAGTTAGACTTGGAGTCCTTGGTGTGTAGGGTACAGATGAGATCATCCATGGAGAATGCACACAGAGGGAAGAGAACAGAGGGGAAACTAGATAAACCAATGTTTTCAGTACGGTGCCCCCAGCCTCAATTATAAAAGTAACACATTGTCAGGAAAATGACTGCTGGCATCTCAGTGCATTTCCTGCCAGACTTTTTCTAAACTGAT
Organism: Symphalangus syndactylus; assembly: GCF_028878055.3. Classification (NCBI taxonomy): domain Eukaryota; kingdom Metazoa; phylum Chordata; class Mammalia; order Primates; family Hylobatidae; genus Symphalangus; species Symphalangus syndactylus. Next base: position 39,124,247 of record NC_072447.2, on the reverse strand, counting down.
GTTCGTGAATATATGTGTGTGTGTGTTACTACAGGGGAGAGTATATTAACTACACGGACCTGAAACCTGTTTTTCTTAATACATACAATTCACTTTTACAGAACATGGATAATAATCCACATTGTAATGGCTGTCCAATATTCTATGATACACAGGACATACAATTTTTCAAACTATATCAACATATAGATTAACGTCTCAACATACACTGTGATCTGCACTTTTGATTATGTAAGAGGAAATCATTTTAAAAATGGAAAACAAATGGGGTGGAGAGGTCAATGGTAGATGGACTGGAAAGATTCCATTGGGTTTCATAACTAGGAAGTCACTAAGGACCCTGGTGTGAGCAATAGAGCTGTTGAGTGAACTAAATGCTAGAGAAGTGAAGAGCCTATATACAGCTCTCTTACAAGAATATTACAAAGGAGAAGTGGGAGCAGGGAAATATAAGATTAAAGAAAAGCTTTTGTTAAGTTTTAAAATAGTCAAGGCTTAGTATCTCTGGAATGACTGTGTCTGTTCCATTCTTGCAAAGATCACCTCAAGTCTCACCTCCTCCACTCATTCTTTTCCCACTAACTCAAGCTCTATCTGATCTCTTCCTCTTAAAAATGGATTAGAAATTTTTACTCTTAACCTCCCAATACACAGCTGAGGCTAGAGGTTCTCAGTCGTGGGGTGAGACAGGAGAGCCTCCACAACAAAGAATCACCTAGCTCAAAATGTCAACAGTGCCAACGCTGAGAAAATCTCCACTATATTTGGAGTTCAAGCCACCTCTCTCCCACCAGGACACAGGACTACTGTGACTAAAATCTTCCAACTACTCTCCTCGCCTCTCCTCTTGTTCCCCTATGATGCAGCAGCCAGAGTGACCTTCAAAAACAGATCAGATCCTGCCATGCCCCTTCTCTGCTTAAAATCTTCAATGGCTTCCTAGTGTACATAGCTTGTCTACCCCCATTTCCTATAGGCAACAATTCTGAATTTGCTGTATCTCTTTTCTACCTGCATATTATACTTTTACTATATATTTGTATAAGCACAAACAACACATAGATACTATTTTAATGTTGTTTTTAAAATTTATATAAATCATTTTATATGTACTTCTCTATCTGTCACTTACTTACCTAGGAGACTATTATAGACAGTACAGATATTCATCCATAAACATCACCTTGAACGTGGTACATGGGGGTCGGGGGTGGTGTCTGTCTCTAGGGCATACACCTAGAAGTGGAATTGCTGAGTCTTATGTTTGCACAGCTTCAACTTTACTGGATACTGCCACATTTCTTATACCAACTTACTCCCATCAGCAAATGTAAGAGAGTTCCCATGTCCTCACCCAGTATTCCCCAGTTTTGGTTAACAAAGCAATACAAAAACTACAGCCAGTGTTCAAACATCAGACAATTCCACAGGACCATCTGTGTTTCTTCCTCTCCTTGAAAAATCAGAACATCTGGCAAAACAGAGCTCATGTTTTCTGTATGAAAGCAGCATGTATAATTCATCATGGTCCTAAAGGCATTTGAGTTTGTGAACCCTGCACTAGGTGGCCATAACACACTATTAAAATCTTGAACCATTCCAGCCAACAGCCTTCGGCGTGGCATGCTGGTGTCCACAAGTCCTGAGGTCTGGGAGCTGGCAATACCCACAGGTGATGACTCATATGCAGGTCCTGTCTGTCCACCCCCTATCCCAATCTGGTCTTTTCATCATCAGCTCTCTTCTTTATCCACAAACTCATCAGTACTATTAATTTTAGCTCATGGCTGCTACTTGCTTCTCTCCTCCTTCCATTCTTTTACTGCCTATTTTCTTAGTTTCATACTTTTTTTGGCCTTTTGTAGGTATGTAACAGGTATTAAAAAATATTGTGTAAGTTAGTTCAGGAGATAAGAGGCTTGAATTTTTATTAACTATTTATTAAGCAAAGGTAAAAGAGAATGAATGATTGCCAAAATTCTATTCTAGTGTTTCCTAAACTATGTCCTGCATCTACATAAATATGGAGAGAGCTGGCTTAAAACAAAATTAAACAAATTTCTATTGTAGGACGTCTTTGAGCCTTAAATATGCTAATATACATTGAAAACAACAAAGGGGCAGGGGATATAGAATGTAGCATTTTCTAAACTTCTTTGGTCAGGGAGCCTTTGTTACCCCGGGAATACTAATGACACCAGAATTACATAGAACAGATTGGGAATGCTGCCCTTTTTAAATGGCCCTGCAACTTTCGGTTTTTTCTCTACACTAATCTATAAAGTCTATTTTGTTTCTAACAATGAAGTTACCTTCCTAGGGAATTTTGGGTTTTATATATATAAATATATATAAACATATAATATATATAAAAATATATGTGTATATATAATTTGTTGATTTTTTTAAAGACAGGGTCTTGCTTTGTCACCCAGGCTACAGTACAGTGGCATGATCATAACTCACTACAATCTTCAACTCCTGAGCTCAAGTGATCCTCTTGCCTCTCAGCCTCCCAAGTAGCAAAGACTATAGATAGGTATGTGCCACCATGCTCAGCTAATTTTTTTTTAAGAGGTGGGGTCTCACTATGCTGCCCAGACTGGTCTAGAACTCCTGGCCTCAAATGACTCTTCTGCATCAGCTGAAGGGAGGGTGGGCTGGGATTAAAGGCATGAGCCACCAGACTTGGCCTATATATTTTAAAGTTATTAAAAGTAATTCTTCTGATAGAGAGGAGAGGAGTTAGGTAGAATATCTGTCTTACTTTTTTCCCATTCAGGAATTTCAATAATAAAGCTTTAAAAAATGGTTTTAGGTGTCTCTTACTATTGAAAACTAAAATATAACAAACTGGTTGATGAAAGACAACAAAAACAAATCTACACATCTCTGAACAAACCCTAGACTGCAACAGAAGATCAAAATAAACATGTCTCCACCGTCACAACCAAAATCAAAGGCAACTCGGCAGCTGGATTCTCAAAGTAGCTGAAAGTTCTCATCAAGTCTATGTCAGTCTTATTCTCCGTGAGCACTGTACTAACCCACCCCATGTGTGATAAAGTTATGAACAATGGCGGCTGCCTAATGCAAATTGTGTTCCTGAGTCACTGAAAGGGTTAAAGCCATTTCGTGTCATTTAAAACCACACAGTGGAACAAATGGCCATATCCAATTGTCTTCTTCTTGAGGGCAGAAACTGTGTCTTAATCCTGCTCTGGGCTGGTGTGGTGGCTCACACCTGTAATCCCAACACATTAGGAGGCCAAGGTGAGAGGACTGCTTGAGCCCAGGAGTTTGAGGTCAGCTTGGGAAACATGGCAAGACCCAGTCTCTACAAAAAATAATTTAAAAGAATTAGCTGGTGGGGGTGGGGTGGGGGTGGGTGGGTGGCAGTACACACCTGTGATCCCAGCTACTCAGGAGGCTGAGACAGGAAGATTGCTAGAGCCCAGGAGATTGAAGCTGCAGTGAGCAGTGCTTGCGCCACTGCACTCCAGCCTAGGCAAACGAGTGAGACTGTCTCAAAAAAAAGAGAAAAAAAAAAACAAAAAAAACCCAAACAAACAAAAAAACAAATTCTACTCTGGATCTCTGAGGGCTGCCCCACAGTGCCTGTCACACAGAAGACACAAAGGAAATGAAGTGGGTAGAATTTGCTGCTACAGAAAACCAAGGAAAAAAGAGCAAGCTCACAAATGTCCATGCTCCTATGAAACTGAAAGTCCTTTTATAGCCTTCTTGGGACTAGGGCTCAAGCAGCTGTGAACAAGTACTGTTAGATGAGCTGGTAATACTGTTATAACCTTCACCTGGGCCAGCCTGCCCTCTTAAAAAGAATAGCTCATTTAACCCCTGTGCTACAGGGGCTCAGTACTGGCACTTTCTCGATTTAAGGATGACAGCTAGTCCATGATTTACTGTGGTCCACTGACCAATGAAGAATAAGACAATACCACCAAATGTGACAGGCTAAACTTCTTACAGATTTTACTTTGATGCTCACCATATTTACTACTAGTACAAATCAGGCTGAGAAACACCTACCATAAATCAGATATCTAACACTAACAAATTATGCACCCACTACAGATGACCTTTGGAGTTGCTCAAGGTACAGTCACAATCATGCATTAAAAAAGCTGTCTTTCACTGTAAAGTGTGAATGTATGAAATTAAATGAGGCTTGCAATGTAATCAGTGTGGTTGGCTGCTTTAATATATTCCATTTCAATTTCAAATCACCGTAAGCCAAGAGTGACGAATCTAATTTGATCAGTTGTTCACAAAAACAGAGAAAAGCAAATGTGGATCTAGCAACACAGACAGATTTTTAAAGGAATTAATATTTTCCACCACCACCAGAAGCCCTTAACATATTTTTTAAAAAATAGTAATTAAAAACAAATCCAAACAAAATTCTTTTCTCACTAAAAATTCAACCCTCACACTCAAAAGTTCAAAAGAGACAATATTTAAAAGCATAAAAAGCATATTTAATTTTAAAAGCCAGTGACATATTTCAAATGTACCAAAAGAAAACCTAAAACCAACAGGTCTTTACAGTGCACCTCCTGGAAATAACGTGGAAGGTTCTCCAGCACTGGTTATTAGTATCTAGCAAGAATTTGTATACAAACACATTTCTTTATCTCCATCCCTACTATAATTTGGGGCAACACAACTTACAAATGTAGTCACTGTCATATTCGAGGTCTTTAGGACTCTAGCAGCTACTTAGCAGAGCACACAAGAAATAACATGCTGAGATGGGAATGAGACTGCATTATCCCAGTCACCTTTGAAAGTTGTGATGCTCTTCAGAATCTCCCTAATTAATATGTAATTTTTAAGGCTTTAGCATTTTCCTCTAGACGTCTGTACATAATTTCTAGAGAAAATATATGGAGTGCTTCCAGCAGGTGCACATTTGGTGGAGGGGGACCTTCCAAAAGCTCCCACAGTGGAAATATCACACTCCTTACCAAAACCCTTCTTTCAAGATCTAGCCCCTGCCTATTTGTCCAACTTCATCTTCTATTACTTTAAAGCCCTTCGTTGCCTGTCCTCCAGCCACACCTGCCTCCTAACTGTCCTAAGATGCTCCAGCTTCAGACTTTTTCCTCTGGTTGTTCCCCTGGTGTAGAACGTCCTGCTTCCAGAATTTCCTCCCTCTTGTCATTCAGGTCTCAGCTTAAACACCAGCTTCTTAGAACTTCGTATCCACTTCTATCAAACCACCCCATTTTATTGTCTCTGTAGGGGTTGTTACTATCTGAAATGATCTTGCTTTTTACTCTTCTGTAGAATGTGCCATGAGAACAGATACCTTGTTTATGCCTGATGCATGGTAAGCAAAAAAAAGCTAAAAACAAACTTACAACATAGAACAATAATAGACACCATAAAGAGGCACTAAAGTGACACAGATGTTTAACGATTTCTTTTTCAATAGCTAGGATGTATGACACTGAGGAAGGGCGGGAGGGGCGAACATCTTTGGAGTCTGCTGGCCCTAAGTTTCAAATGCGTGTCTGTACTAGATAGAATTTACTGTCTTAGAAAATAAGTTAAGTTTACCTGTTTTCCATCTGTAAAATGGGGATAAGAGCATCCACTCAGCAGATTATTGTGAAGATTAGCATGACATGAAAAGAACAGTTCATCAGTAAAGGATTTGATGTGTATTTTATTTTTATTTACCTGCCACTACCAACTACTGACATTTTCTTTAAATAAAAATGGCAACCAAATAACAAAAATATGAATGAATCAGCGCTCACTGTATCACTGTATCACCCTGGAAACTAGGAGATTACAAATACAAATGGACAGAAATAAAAATGGTATGATTTCTAGAATTTTTTTTCCAACTTTTAAGTGATGCCTGATGTCTCTATCACTTCTAATTATAAAATACAACATATCTCATTTCTTTCTTGAGACAAAGATCCAAAGACAACAAACTACTAAAAAACTGCACTTATTAATTTATATTCAGTTAAACAAAGGCAAATATAACAAAGGGTACTTATTAATTTTATTCTCCAGAGATGCTTTAGCTGAACCATGTCATAACAAAGACATCACATAGCAAGGCTTCTATCAGCATTGAACAAAAAAGCAGCTTTTTTTTTCCTTCTGCTTTTTTCATTTGAGCAGTAAGGAACTATGGTGGCTTATTTATTGGGCAGTAAATGTATTAGAGACACTACCCTTTTAGGATAATGAAAACCTCAAAACAGGTCAAACACTTGAAGTGGTAAGTACTGATTGCATCATGGAGGTACATACTATGCAACCAGCCTTCTTTGTGCTACTAATTCTGCAGCTAACAGATTTAGGGAATTAGTTAAGAAGGGAAGGGCACTAGAGAAAATATTATTAACTGAGAAATACAAAAGGATGGCAGCAAAGAGAAGGTTATGGGAGTAAAATTACTAATTGAGGAAAAATAAGGGAAAACAGCAAAAATAGAGAAGGCAATTTATATAAGCTGGACTGGTCTGCACCTATAGTATCAGGGTGGACCCCATGTGAAGTTGCCATATTTTGTACACAAAAAAATGGTCTAATGTCAGCAATTTCATATGGTACAAACCAACACATTTACCAAAGTACTCAGGACTCCTCGTTACTACCTAATAAATGATACCCCCTCACTCCTGCATGAGTTTTGCATGCAAGTGTAAACTCTGAATGGCTTGTATTTGGAACCTTTACACAGCAGTGTCCAAAATGGTAACTGTTAGGGTGTCAGACTCCATTGTGGACAAGAAACTCTTCTATTTTAATAGATTCAAATCCCCAAATTTCTTCTGATGGCTGTTAAGGTTTCAGAAGGCATTCTCAGTTTCCAGAGAAAGATTGATATTAAAAATGTAATACAAGAGTTTAGAAGTGCTTAAATATTTTGAAGTCTGAATAAAGGCAAGATTCAAAGGGCATAATGGAAAAGAAAAGACATGAATTTACATAATAACTAATATTTTAAGATGTTCAAGAAGACCCTTATAGAGACACAGAAATACATTTTTAAAATCACAAGAAGTGGGGATATTAAGGCACATAAATAAAACTGTCATTGCAGTGACAATGTACTGGTGAAGTGGGGCAGGAAGATGAAAAGGGGAAATATTCAGGTAAACACTCCAGTATTTAAAAACAAATGGCGCATTTGGATAGCTAATATGATAATTTGAATTACAGCATGTGGTATTCTAAAAAAGAGTGCTGCAGAGTTGCCTGTGTGCTAGAAGGTGATTGGTTAAGCTTGTTCCAGTATTATTTATGATAATAAAATTTCCTCGTCTGCATTTGGTGGGGGGAGGGGTAGGGAGGTGTTTAAAGAAAGCGAGTATCTGTATAGTGATCAAACTGTTACTGAGCAAGAGCTTAAGCCCACTCCCAATCACCAGGATTTCTTTCTGTTAATTAATCGTAATAAGGATAAGGTAGTGAGGAAGGGGACAGCCAAAGCGCAGAGAGCAATGGGGGCAGGGGTGGGGTGGGACCTGTTTTGCTGAAGATGAAGGGTTTAACTAATCACAGGGCAAAACAGAAGTTGACATTTGCATCTCAATGCTGTCCCTGGTTATAAGCTGACCAAATGTAGATGAAGCCCACTGACAAACCATATTTCACCAATTTTAAGATAAATCTCCTCCCCTATGTTATAACATCTCTGAAATCGGAATGTGTCTTAAGTTAATGCCATTTTGGATTTAATGATAAATGCTGACAGAGTTTAGCTAATGGTCATCTTTCTAAAAGTCACTCTGTTCCAACTTAAACCAGCCAATCAATTATCAGAGAATGTTAAGTTTCCTACATGACTCTGTAACAGCTGCTAGTATCTTAGAAAATAAAAAACACCAGGGAAGGAGATGGTCTTAGTCATCTACATGTTTCTGATGCTTAAACACACCTCTAATTATGCCCTTTATCTGAACTAGGAATCTTGGGAAATAATATACATTAAGAACTTTAATACTGGGACCCCTGACTTTGTTACAAAGAATGCTACTGTGTATGATTCAAAACCTTTATGGAAGGAAATCTAAGCAGATACAGAAAATATTCAATATTTTAATATGTTGAACTACTGGTGGAACAGATGCTTGCCGCTTGGGTAACTACAGAAAACCTAACAGAAATCTTTTGATGAATTTTATTGAAAAGAATAAGACTGTTAAATAAAGATACCATGCAATGAAGGAGGAAAAGAACTCTGGAGTCCTGTGTTGCCCAATAAGGTAGCCGCTAGTCACATGTCACTATTTCCATTTAAATTAATTAAAACTAAGTAAAATGGAAAATTCAGTTCCTCAGTCGCACTAGCTACATTCAAGTGTTCAACAGCTATATGTGGGGCTAGAGGCTACAGCACTGGACAGCATAGGTACAAAACATTTCTACTATTGCAAGGAATTCCAGTGGACAGTGTTACTGCAGATGAACAGTCTGAAGATGAGTTATAGCTCAGCTCCAACACGTAGCGGTTGCAAATCTGGATAAATTAATGGTGTTCATCAAAACTTGCTTTTCTCATTGGTAAAATGAATATGTAATTGTTATCCTACTCCCAGAGATACTGTGAGGATAAGAGGACAAAGGACACGTGAAAGTGCTTTGAAAAGTATACAGTAGCTGGGCGTGGTGGCTCACACCTGTAATCCCAGCACTTTGGGAGGCCGAGGTGGGCAGATCACGAGGTCAGGAGTTCGAGACCAGCCTGGCCAACATGGTGATACTCCCTCTCAACTAAAAATACAAGAATAACTGGGTGTGGTAGCGTGTGCCTGTAATCCCAGCTACTAGGGAGGCTGAGGCAGGAGAATCGCTTGAACCCGGGAGGTGGAGGTTGCAATGAGCCGAGATCGCACCATTGCACTCCAGCTTAGGTGACAGAGCGAGACTCTGTCTCAAAAAAAAGAAAAAAAAAAAAAGAAAAGAAAAATATACAGTGCCATAAACAGGTTAGCTAGTAAGTTATATTTTTATATGATTTACTTTAATAAACACACTTATGTCTGCTGGATATTTTTTTACTGTTTAATCCCCCAAGTTTCAAGGCCTCTTTTTCTTTTTTTATTGGGAAGGGAGGGGGCTGGTTTAAAAAAGAGGAAAAAAAAACATGCCTCCAGATATTTTTTAGCGGACAAATGCTTATAGTAACCACATGAATAACAGAAATGAGTGAAGTGGGCTGTGGTGAGGCTATGGCAAACTGGAGAACCCATGTTCTGTCCAAACTGCTTAGCTGCTACTCGGCTTCAGTCAATCGTGGCCTTTCAGGAATGTTGACCCACTGTAGCCACATATTGATTTTATTTAAAAATGCCAGAAATTTGACTCTTTATAGGAACTCTCCACACTAAAAAATATTAGCAACCATTTAGAAATTTGAAGTGTTCTTCAGGCAAATTAAACACATTTAAAGGTCATGTGCAGTTTGTGGCTGCTACTATGTGACCTCTGGTTTCTAAGACCCTATGGCAGCTATACTTCTTCCTACGTGGCCCCATGTCTTAGGACACTTACAAATAAATGTACACAATTTACTGCTCATTTCATGTGAAATATAAATAAGAGTCACAGTATTACTTATTTTATATAAATTACCATTCTCCAGTATTAAGAAATTATTTCTATGATTACTAAAATATTGAAAAGGAAAAAAAGGCAAGAAAATGATATTATTCCTTCTTGCATGATTTTATATGCAAGTTTTACTGTAATTAAAGTTTTTTATTGCTACTCCATTGGAAAATCACTGAAAATATGGGGGAGAACTATAGTATCGTATATAAAAGCCAAAGTCTTCTACTGATGAATGAGTTAGAAATGTTTTTTAAAATTCTAATTTGAAAAGCTTAATGTCAGAAAGCAAAGCAAATCTTTTAATTCTCCCAGTAATTTAAATGCTATAAATTCAAAAAAACATTCAATTTAAAAGGTTTCTATTATATTGAAGCATACACAATTTTTTATTCCAAGTATACTTAACTGTATTTTATTTTTATCACATGCCCACCCAAAGGAATCAGCAGTTGCAGCCTTTTTATTCAGTTGATAATTCAAATATTATTTCTAATACAAATATATGGTTTATCACGCTTATTTATCACTAACTTGCTACACTTCATAATCACATTACAACCCCACTGTGTACTGAATACCACTTACAGTTCAAACTACTCAAGATAAGCACTGTTACTTTCAAGAGAAGATTGGCAGTAATTAAAGGTCTTATTTAGTAGTTGTTGGTAACCACCTTTTTAAGGAGGAAAAAAAAAATAGAAAGTAGCATAGATATACTTAATTTAGTAATTGTATTTTCTTAATGAGGTCTATTTTGGACATATACTTTAACTGGGGTTAAAACAAAGATGTGCTAAACTGTTATCAATGCTATAAAACAGAATGAGATGGAAGTGTTTTGTAATTCATCAATCAGAAGAATTGAAACATCTGTGACCTACATGGCATAAAACTAAATCATACTAGAACACTAATAATAATAATAAAAACAACAATAGTACTTTGCACTTATAGACCTCCTTTCAGAGGAATTTCAGAGTGCTTTTTAAACACATGTTATTTTCCCTTTTTCAAACAAATAAGACAACTAAATCAAAGAGTAATAATGGTTTGCCCATGCCACAAAATGAGTCAGCGACAAACCAGGAATAGATTTTCTAACTTGCTCAGTCTCCCACAATTATATCGTGCAATGATTACTCTGTTAGAGTATATCTTGCAGGTTACACTCAAGACAGGTATCTCCAGATTTCTTGTGGGCTTACTATTTTTCTCCCCCAGCCCCAGCCTATTAGTAGTATTGTTTACAAACCTACATTGCCATCAATACATGTGCCTGCATACTGCTCAACTGAAAGTCACATGGGCGATAAGAGAAGACCAGTCTGAAAGTCTCTTAGCAGTTCTTCACCTTCCCACCTTCACGAGAGCTTTCTGGGGTTGGCCTCCAGACATTTCAAGATACATTAAAGGCTAGCCAAACAAATAACACATCTGGAGCAGAGAGCTAAAATTATGAATCACTAGAAAAATCTGCAGGTGGCTGGATGCGGTGGCTCCTGCCTGTAACCCCAACACTCTGGGAGGCAAAGGCAGGCGGATCTCTTGAGTTCAGGAGTTGGAGACCAACTTGAGCAACATGGCAAAACCTTGTCTCAAAAAAAAAAAAAAAAAAAATACAAAAAATTAGCCGGGCATGGTGGCACATGCCTGTAGTCACAGCTACTTGGGAGGCTGAAGTGGGAGGGTCACCTGAACCTGGGGAGTCAAGGCTGCAGTGAGCCGTGATTGCGCCAATGCACTCTAGCCTAGGCAACAGAGTGAGACTCTGTCTCAAAAAAAAAAAAAAGAGGAATCTGCAGGGAAAACAACCAGCTGCTATCATATGTATATAAATTCTGGAGGGCAAGGAGTGTGCCTGGGTTGAGACAGTCCTCATTTGAAGTATGATTTTAGACTTTCAAACTTAATCCCACTAATATGACTGAGCATCAGTTTGATTTATATAACCTAAAGGTTTAAACAAAGAAATTTCTAGGCTGGAATTTATGTAATCTTCTGAAGATACATTATATCACAGCCCAACTCTATTAGTAATTGTCAGAAAGTAGACAAATTAAGGTGGGAAATTAAGTCCATGTGGAATGAGGAGATGGTATGGGCTAAATGTTTGATGAATGTATACACACATGGATAGAAATTTTTTTATGACACAGTTGAAGGACGTAATAGGAAATAAACAGCAGAGAAAAGAGGATGGAGTCAGAAAGTGCTCTATTATAGAAAACATTAATTTAACATACCATTTATTAGGCTCCTATCATGAGCAAGTTGCCATCAGATATATAATAATGTATCAAGCATGATCCCTGTCCTCAAATAATTATAATGCAGGAGGGACAGTGCTTAAGAACTACAGGAGTTTAGAGGACAAAGAGATCACTTATGGCTGTGAGGCCTTAAAGTATGAATAGAATATGAACAGAGACTGGGTTGAGGTTGGCTAACCCAGGCAGGGAAACCACACCAGCCAAAGGATGTGGCCACAGTGGAGTCAAGGCCTGCTCAGGGACTGGTGAAGGGTCTAATTTGTGGGTACCAACAGGGTGCAGTCCTAATCCTTCTAGGTAAAAAGGGGTGATCTGAGACTATTTTATAGCTCCAGCTATAGCCAGCCAAGCTATTTCTCCTGCCTGGACACCCCAGGTAAGCCCAAGAGATGAGCACAGGACACAGGAATATCCTCCTAAACCCTCTACTACTACCATCCTGTTCCAGACCACTTGGAGGACATGCAAAATTATAAAGCTGCGGAAGGCTGCTCTACCCAGGATCCAGTCAGCTGAGTGTCAATGTAAATAGAAGAGGACAGGAGGTGGGAATGGTCTCAGAAATCCAAACCACAGAAGCTCCTAAGTACCACGTTTGGGTTAGCCTCCACCTTAATACCTCCCCAGTTACCTATCCAGTCTCCTTGAAAGATCCCCCATCCTCCCCAGCAGCCCCATTCCTTCGTTCATAACGCAAGTTAATGGGGGAAAATAACATGTGCTTTATAGCCAATTTTGTTGAAATGCATTTATTTCATCTGCAGTTTGCTCATTACCAGAAAACAGTTCCTTCTTGCTTACTTTTCCCTAGCCTATTTTTCTTCACTTTATCTTTGATGCTACATTAGCGTATACAGCACCATAAATGCTTCCTTTATCTAGGAAATAATTCTTGTGTTTGACTTCATTTTCCTTTCTACTGTCTGTTTAAATTGTTATCTAGATGCCACCCAGTCTCCCTTTCTATATCAAAGTCAAACTTAATGCATATTTGACAAGTAGCAATATTAAAGTTTGAAGAGTTTCACTAACTCAGAGATTCTCAACACTGTGGGTGTGCATCAGAATCACCTGCAGAGATTTTTAAATACACAGCCGCCTGGGCCCCACCCCAGACCTACTCAATCAGAAATCTAGCTTGTGGATTATTCGTGTTTCAACTTCTCCCATTAAGTATGGAAAACTGAGAATTAAAGTTTTCTTTTTAACATACTTCTGACATGATGCTATTCCGATAGATAAGAAAATTAAAACACAGTTATCAAGATATATTTTAAGCTCCTTGAGAATAGGGACCATGCTTTTTCCATACTGTAACCATTTGGTAAAAATGAATCGAGCATTTGCTACATGTTTGGTGTCGTGCTAGATGCTGAGGATACAAATCTGAACAAAACATGGTCAATGACAGGTTGCAGAAACCAATTCAAATACAGTTGTAACACTAAGTACTATAATAGATAGTCGTTTAGACAAAGTGTTCTCAGAAGTAATAAAACCAACTGACATTTACTGCATGCTTACTACATGCCAGGCACTGTCCTAAGCATTTTATGTATTGCCTGTTTAATGTCCTAGATGTTTTACATATTAGCCTATTTCCATATTATCCTGCTGAATTTAGAACCCTTTGAGGTAGATGCTATTTTTTTCCTGTTTTATAGATGTACTTCAAGGTTACTTATCTAGTAAGGGGTGGAAAGTCAAAATTTGCACCTGGCACTCTCACTCCAGAGCCTGAGTTTTTCATCACTACCCTATATTGCTTTTGAGAAACCCAGGCCAATGCCCTTGGTGTTCAACAAATGCTAGTGGAAGGAAGGAACAAAACAACAAATATTTTACAGAGCACTCACATGGTATGCCTGAAGCTCCTCCTTCCTAAAACTCCTGAACACAACAAACTAGAACCTTTGAATGTTTGTATGATTCCTTAGAGCCTAGGCAAAGACAAATATTACCTTTCCCTTTACTTCAGTAATGAGATCAGAAGTTAGGTTTTCATAGCTAACTCTTAAATCTATCCCTTCATTTCTCTTCCTCTAGTTCATGAGAGCTTACATCATTTGAGCCAAACTAAAAATGGCATTTTGAGGACACTGCTTCCAGGAATTCCCACATGCCTGTAGCATGTTACAGTGACACTCTGCTGCAATGAAAAAGATAGTTCCTTAGAATTAGGTGAGAAAGGCAAATCTAAAGAGATGATATTTCAGGTTGAAAGAAGGAAAAAAGTTTCCTGATTCAGAGTTAAAGGCTGCTGCCAACAGCTTGTTTTGTTTCCAAAGATCAACACACAAAAGTTTCACAGAGCTGGAGGGAAAAGATTTGGATGCTAAGTTAGACAGGGGGCCGGGAGGAGGGGGGGGGCGGGCATAATTCCCATCATTCCTTTGGGAGCAGTACAAAAATAACAAAACCTTTATAAAAGAGATGAGCAAGCTGGCTGTGAAAGGAATGACCCCTCACATATAGGGAAAGCAATTTGCATCTACAGATCTCATTGGTATAAATGACCTCCTTCAAAGAGTGAAAACCTCAATGGAAAGCCACTATATACCCATGAAAAGCTTTGCCGCCTATTTGTTGAGCTGTATACAGACTAACAAACAGGAGTGGTTAACCTGGCGCACCATGCACTATAGAGATATTTTTTTTAAGTAGGCTTAGTCAGCTAATCTTGTTGAGATTTCTCTCATACTACTGATTTCTTATTCTCAAAATAAATTAAGAGGCTTCATTCAAAATTCCCTGTGGTCTACCAGCTTGAGTTTGTTGGGTGTCTTTGATTGTCTCTTGTCTTTAGATTCCCTGCCTTGTCTCTTTAGATTTTGCTGTGCCCTTTGGTATTTCCCGTTAGTCCATGTCTGGAATAGCTAATTACATGGTAGTGTAATTCCTGCCGTACAACAAGGAATAGCAGAACCTTGCTAATTCACACCAATGACTGAAAGACTCCTGTGTAAGTTACTGAATTATGCAAATGAGCAATAAGTGAAGAAAGATGATTCAAAATTGTATTTCATTCATTTATTTTGACAAGTGTAGTTTAGTCTTAATTATTTTGAAAATTTCTTTGTAGCATACTAATAAATTTACTGCAGCTTATTTGTTAAAAGTGATAAAGCCTTCACTAACAGAGACCAGAGTGCACTCTGTTGAATAATTTCCTAAGACAGATTACTGTTCAGACGCTTTCTTTTACTGTGGATTTTACTGACTTTTCAGCATCGACTTTTTTTGGTAAGGCAATATATAACATACCAGTAAACTTGAAGAATTAGTTCAGCAGTAAACATTTACTTCATAAACAGGTCTTACATGTTTAAACTTTCACCATGGTGTTAGTGAAAACACAAAACACAACAAAAAATTAGCCATGCTTTAAGTAAAACATTTTTACATTTTTTTCGTCATAATGCTAACAGGACTTTAATTTTTGTTGTCTAAATAAAACTAGTTTGGTCTGTCAGTCATCCCATTTAATTCCAATTTCTATTTTGCTTTGTCTTACCACACTCCTTTTCTTTATAGTTAAAGACGTCTGTTTTAAGATAAGTGGATATATCACAGTGTGTAAATTTTCATGTCAAAATACTTACATTATTATATTCTGAGTTAAATTATTTAAGATAGAAAAACATTTTGATACACTTTTGACAGATGTATCCTGTACGATGGATCAATTTCTTTCAAAGCACCACCACTGGTTACAGTGGAGAGTGGAGAGTGAAGAGAGAATACCCTTCAAGGACAGTGGGCCCGGTGGCTCACGCCTGTAATCCCAGCACTTTGGGAGGCTAAGGCGGGTGGACTGCTGGAGTCCAGGAGTTTGAGGCCAGCCTGGGCAACATGGTGAAACCCCATCTCTACAAAAAAATACAAAAATTAGCTGGGCATGGTGGCACGCACCTGTAGTCTCAGCTACTGGGGGCGGGGGACTGGGATGGGAGGATCACTTGAGCCCAGGAGGTCGAGTGAGCAGAGATCGTGCCACTGAACTCCAGCCTAGGTGACAGAGCGAGACCCTATCTCAAAAAATAATGCCCTTCAAGCTTATAGTCCTGAGTTTAAAGCTTTGCTTCTTAATAAGCACTTTTAGATGAAATTTTCAATTCAGATATGCTTTCAAATCATGATGCATTTGTCAAAGGAGGTTCTCCCTTTATAAAAGCAAGATAAATAGGGCACTTAAAGAAAAGTGAGAAAGGCAAAACTTAGTCTCAAACTACATGTCTGCATCTGTGCCTATTAAAATCTCACATACTCTTTAAGGCCCAACTCAGGAAATCTCCACCAGGAAACCTTCCCTGAGGTATATGCTGAGATCCCTCAGCAATTCATACCATTCCCTTGTATTTGAGTTACTTGTCTTCAGGCTGAAGTTTCCCTAATAGATTAAGAATAGGGCAGCTGTGATACCGCAGAAAGAAAAGCCGGGCTCTTAACACTTCTAAGCTTTGCTACTTTGGGAGAGTCATTTCATCCTTTTGGGGTTGTTTCTCATCTCAAAAGTGTCAACTACATACCCGTATGCAATGGAATTGTATGGAAAATGTAAAACATAATGGCTGTGAATGTTCTCCACAAAAGTAGAGTCCTATAAAAAGGAGGTATTCAGGGGTGAATGCATGAATAAGCAATTGGTCAGAAGTATTGGTACTTCTAGAAGCAATATCATATAGGACAGAGACCCAATACATATTTGCTGAATAAACTGGGCAAGGGTGCAGGGCACGAAGAGGGGACAGAGAGTAACAGACTTACAGACCTGCTTTTGTGACCCTATTTGAAATTACAATAATTTCTTAAAACAAGAAAAGTACATCAGTGTCTAAAATTAGCCAGCAAATCTATCTTTCTACGAACTAGTTTAAGCCTTAAGCTCTAGGGGATGATGCTAGGGCTTGCAGGGTTCACAGGCCAAGGAGAGAAAGGTTTCCCAGGGCCTTTATACAGGGAGAATGTAATCAGTGTTGATTTAACTCAATGATGGGCTACTAAGTCTGTCTAGTTACTGTCCTGTTAGCCACAAGGTAAGAGAATGCAGATGGATCTAAATAAATTCGTGACAACTACAGGAAGAATTAGTTTAAGAAGGAGTCAAATTGATGATGGGTTTTCTTTGTATATGAAGGGTAGCATTATATGAACAAGATAGTACAGCATAAAATAATAAATGGCACTGATTAATAATGTGAAAATCAACATCAGTTCTTGGCCTGGGCCTACAGGGTTACTGGAGACATCACAAAGACATTATTAGACTTCAAAAGTTACGGTTGATTCCCTTAGATAATTATGAAAAATTTATCAAGAATTATAGGATAATGAAGACATATGCCAATTCATATGAAAAGCAAGAAAGCAAAGCAAAACAAAACACAACAATGTCAGTTTAAATGTCAGCTTCAAAATGAAATTTGTATTATAATTGAAAAGATGAGGATTAAGTAAACACTTTGCTTTTAACCATTAAGGGCTATTCTGGCATGGTACAAGCACTAGTAAAAAAAAAAAAAAAAACAAACAAGAAATACCAACCACCAAAACAAAAACAAAAGATTAAGAGGAAACGTGAGAAGGCAGTGCTGTCTCATAGAGGGAGCATAAACGCTTCTGAAACCATGAGAAGAAATGTTATCACAATAGAGTTAAGGCAAATAAGAAATGATTAAGACATTAAATTCTGGGTTAAGTAAATGGAGAAAAGATTCCCAAGAGGAAAAGAATATGTAATTTTAAAATAACCCCTAACTACTAGAGAAAAATAGCAGAGTCAGACTAAATCTGTTTAAATCCCAAACATCTCTGAGACCATGAAACAATTCTGGATAAATATAAATCCTCTAATTTGCCTGAAGCAAATGGGACTGGCATTTTCATACCGTTCACTGACTTTTTAAAAAAATTCACATTTACTGGAAATTTCAGCTAGTATAAAAAAGTCACAAATTCAATAACTGGTCATACCACAATGAGTGTTTTGTTAGAAAGTTTTAGGAAAAAAACGAATATCTTCTCCTTCTGAGCTGAACCTTTTAGTGTTTAAGGCTACATTTTTAAAAGAAATAACTCGTACATTTTAAGTGGCTGTTTCAATACATTTCTAGTGAGAAGCACTAATTTGGGGAGGAAATTAGTATACCTGTATCTAACCCCAAGTGCTTGATTTAGGTCATGTTGTAATAGATTATACAGATATTACACAAATACTGATAATATTAATTCCTGAAACTCATAGTACATTCTATCATGATACTTAAAGGATCTACTCACTTCTCTGCCATGAGTATTACAAGCCCTTTCCTCCTAATTGATGTGCAATTAATTCAACCAACCTCCAATTAGTCTTCTACAACATTACCCTACATAGACAATAAAGCAGAGCCTCTAGATTGGGTTCTAAACCTGGGCTAAAATAGACTTCTACAGACCAAAAATGGTTCTGGGATTTCTCTTTGTAGTGTAATTTAGATGTCATATCTAATTTGCTGTCATGACTATTGTTTCACTGTGCAATTTTTATGTCGTTTTGAATGGTAAAGGCATCATAGCTTTATTGAATTAAACCTTCTGTCTTTATTTAGGGTCTGATGTTACATGTTTGTGCGCTTATGTTTATGTCTCAAAAGCTGCTTTTGACATCAAATAGTAGAAAGGAGTATGCTCTCTTGATACGTTTGCTCATATCTTAGTAAATATAAACACGAACTGGAAAAACACCTTCTCCAAACTGAAGAAACAGAAAACTGAATATTATCATTGCTTTTAAAGGCAGAGATAGCTATTACATAAGCCATTCACGTTACAGAATTATAGAAGACCTTGCTGTTGTGTAACCTAAATGCCTTGTGGATTCTATTAATCAATTCCTTCCTAAGAAAGAACTGCCCTTTCCACTGACAGTTTTTGTGGTACCTACCTCAAACATTTAGATATTATTCTTACCACACTCCCTAGTCACAAAAAAATTAAAATGCTCTCTTTTTAAATCACAAGGGACGAAGTCTATCTTACCCATACCACAATACGCAGTTTAGTGTTGGTCTGTTGGTACTTATCCTTGTCCTGGCCTATGAGTTCAAGCTCTAAACTAAAGTTATGACTAAGAAGACTAACCGTGGAAAGCCTTCCACTAGACCACCGGAATAGCCTTTTAACTAACTTTTAGTGCATGAAATTTCATAAAGTTTTTACTAGATAATTACACTTCCTGATTTTGTAATTAGTGGAAGTACATGCAATTACATAATAATTATGATAGTAATTACGTAATTAAGATGTATAATTATGTAGTAAAAAACATCATGGAAATAAAACCATCTACTGCGTAAGCACAATACATTTTAAAAGTAAATTCACTAGCTCAACTGTTTAAAAATACTTTTCTTCAAAATAAAATGATTAGCTCACATTATGGCTTAACTGCTTGAGAATTGTTTCATTTTTTTCATCATTGGTGACAGAAGCATATTTTTAAGAAGTACATAAAAAAATCTTATCAATCTTTAGTACTTTTCCTACTAAAAAATGACAATATGCTTTGCAAACGCAGACCATCAACCACATTATCACCTAGACATGGCAGAGCCCTTGTGTTGCTGTGCTTGTCACTATAAAAGGGGAAAGGAACTTGCCCACTAAAAAGACATAATGGGAAATGATTTTATAGAACGAGTAACACATCTGTTATCATAGAAAGCCTCTAACTCTCTTTGTACATAAAAGTGCAAACGTTGAGTGCATATTTACAGAAATGGGCTTAAAGACACATAATTAGAATCTGGAAGCTGGCTGCTCCAAAATATGGCAACTTTCATATACTAACTTAGCTATCTTGAAGAGGATGGCAGAAAATGTACAGAGCCAAGACACTTCTACTTATGGGGAAAGCAACTAAAGTGACCATTTCCTGGAAAATGTAGTTTCTCTTCTGTCACATTGTAAAGTTATCTTGAGTTAAAACAAAAACAAAACAGGCAGTATCCATAGAGAAAAATAAACCAGTGTTAGCAGGCTCCACGCTGCCATCAGACAATACCAACTTTCTCGTTCTTGTAGTGAGTATAAAAACATCACAGAAAAGTCAATGACAGTAGGAAAAAGAAAATTTCAAAATAAACTTTTCAGTAGCAAAATTTAAGAAATAGAATCTTGTTTCCATTAGAAGAATCTAGTTGAATGCCTTGAAATCTTTACAAAATACTACTAAATCAATGTTGTAATGAGGTCCAAAATGTAGTGATAGGGTGAAACTTTACTCTGGGCACATAGAGAGTGGCCCTTACACGAAGTGAGTGTAGAACTACACTCCAGTTCTTTTTTTATTGAGATGGAGTCTCACTCTGTGGCCCAGGCTGGAGTGCTATGGTGGGATCTCGGCTCACTGCAACCTCCACCTCCTGGGTTCAAGTGATTCTCCTGCCTCAGCCTCCCGAGTAGCTGGGATTACAGGCACGTGCCACCATGCCTGGCTAATTTTTTTACTTTTAGTAGAGACGGGGGTTTCACCATGTTGACCAGGCTGGTCTCAAACTCCTGACCTCAGGTGGTCCACCTGCCAAAGCGCTCCCAAAGTGCTGGAATTACAGGCGTGAGCCACTGTGCCCGGCCTTAGTTCTTTCTTTTATAAGCCACCAATCTTAAAAAGCTGAAAGCTATTTTGAAAATCCTAATTTACTTCTCCCTTGTTCCTTCTAGTTACGAAGAAACAAAGTGGAAGAACTCATGCTTTTTGGCTTTTTTCCCCTCTCTTAGCCCTTGTCAGACCACTGCATTTTTAGCTTAATAAAAACATATTTCAAAAGGCCAGGTTGTGATATGAATTCTACCTTAAACTTGGGTAGTCCTTCTGTAGCCTGCATAGTTGTCGTTTTAAAGTTTTACCGAAAGGACGGCCCTAATCAATGAATGAATAAAATGGAAGTAGGCTTTAGTTATTAAGAAGGGAGAGTGTCTTAGATCAGTGCTTCTGAAACTTTAACACGCGGAGGAATCACCTGAGGATCTTGTTAAAATGCAGATACTGATGCAGTAGGTCTGGGGTGGGTCTGATATTTTGCATTTCTAACAAGCTCCCACGTGATGCCTATGCTGCTGGGCTACTGATCACCCTTGGAGTAACAAGGCCTTAGGTTTGACTTGGAAAAAAATACACGGAGAAAACAAGCTGGTTTGGGTTCATTTCTATGTTATTTTTTCCCTCAATTGTGAAATTATTCGGGTAATTACTTCAAGTTGAGTAACATTCTCTATAACATTTTAGTGCTTATAATTTTTTTCATGTTATGAGAGCAGTACATGCTCAGAGTATATAATGTAGAAAATATATAAAATTATAAAGAAAAAGAAAATCTATAATCCACCTAGAGATAACTATAACAAATTCTAGTGTTCCTTACTAATTTTTCTACCTTGCACATACACCACAAATTAGAATCATAAGTTATCTAGTTTTGTATTTTATCATTATATATGTTATTAAAGATTAAACCTACGTAATATCTAACAATAACAACCCCCAGAGGCTCAAGATTATATAAACCACTTTTTTCTTACCAAAATTCTTTACGTATTTCTACAATCACTTCTTTATAATAAACAGATAGCTATGTTCTGAACTGTCAAGTCAGCCTCCTACCATAAAAATTCCCTTAATCAAAGAAACAATTTTTAAAAACCCTCAGATCCTTTTTTATTTGTAAGAAAATGAAATTAAAAATGCAGTTTAGTTACCCATCTTAAAATCTATTTTTCTAAAGAAAATGGCACAAATATAAAAAAATATAATTTTAAGAAGAATAAATAGATGCGAACTGTTTTGTGTGTGCTTTACCTGTTATTAGTTATTAAAAACAGAAAAAACTTGTCCCCAAAATTCAGCAACAGTTTTTCGATGGAATAATACAATCAGTGGGCTTCAAAAAGTGGCAATAAGAAGAAAAGGACCAGACAGGTGCTCTCTGACACAGTCTTCTTTTTAATACTTTGTTAAGGATTTAACCAAGTAAATTCTAAGGATGTCAACTAGCTTAGAGAGGACCACAGGGGCTCTTTGCTACTTTCATGATGAACTTTCCTGCTTTCACTTTAACAGTTCAGGAAATAGAGCGGAAATCCTTAACACTGAAATGGGACCCATCTTCAGACTTTCCAAAATCTCCAAATTCCCATATACACTAAAGCATATAATTTCTTCTATAAAACTCTTATTTTCTGGCTTAAAAAATACTACCTTTTAAGACCCTTTTCAGTACTAGCTGTTGTCTTTGTTTTGGAGACCATTTTCCACAAAGTAATATAATTATTAGCACTTCATGAGTGTAACTACTTAGCTGATGGGGAACACAGAACAGGACCCCGTGGCAGTGTGGGTGAGGAGCAGTTGGCTTGGCTTGCCCATTAGTTAAGTGACTGGATATTCTTTCAGTTCAATTTAAATCTGGCATCAGCAAAATAACATACACTAACATGTTACCTACCTTCAGTATCACTTGCAAAGAGTTCAAGCGACAAGCGTTAAATCTGCAAATGTCAAGGAACTTTAGTAACTTTAATTGCTTCATCAATATAATGAGCACAATCCACTCCTGCCTCACAGGAGTACTGTGAGAACTTGTGTTACACACGTGAAAGGACAATAGGAAACTATAAAGTACCTTAAAAGAGGCAGCCTAGTTCTTCTGGGTGGCATGTTAGGAAACAAGAGGGCCTACAGATGTTACCACCAGGCCTAAAGAAAAGACAGAAGAAAAGAGATGACAAAAAACTGAAAAGTTGAAGGAAAAAAAAAGAAAAGAAAGCATATGAGGCTCAAGAGGGGAAGTGAATGTGGGATTTCACCTGGTTGAGAGGACCAAGAAAACTGCAATCTTCGCAGGTGCAGCTCAGGAGGCTGGGGCACTCAAGGCTGCCCATAGCACTTTGTGAGAAACAGGGTGACTTGAAGAATAGTCCATCTAGGCCTAAAGAGACCCCCATTGGGAAGTCAGGCTTTCCAACGGATACTTCTCCTATGGGTAAATCGTCACCTTTTAGCTAGCCTCTATGCTGCAATTCCAATTTCTGTCTTCAACAGAATTCTACATCCTAGTGTTCCAATTCTGGCAGAGACAAATCCAACGTGTTCAAAGGAATTTATTAAGAAATTCAAGTAGATCATCAGTTATGGACTGAATTGCACCCCACCAAAATTCATACTGAAGGTGGGTTGAAGTCTTAACCCTTTGTACCTTAGAATGAGACTGTATCTGGAGTGGACTGCATTAGAATGGACTGTATAGGGCCTTTAAAGAATTAAGTTAAAATGAGGTCATTAGGGTGGGACCCAATCCAATATGATCAATGTCAGTATAAGAAGAGGAGATTAGGTACAGAGGGAAGACACTGGGAGAAGATAGCTCCTTAGAAGTTGAGGAGAGACCTGGCCAGGTGTGGTGGCTCATGCCTGTAATCCCAGCACTTTGGGAGGCTGAGGCGAGTGGATCACGAAATCAGGAGTTTGAGACCCGCCTGACCAACATGGTGAAACCCCGTCTCTACTAAAAATACAAAAATTAGCTGGGCGTGGTGACGCACACCTGTAATCCCAGCTACTCAGGAGGCTGAGGCAGGAAAATTGCTTGAACCCAGGAGGCAGAGGTTGCAGTGAGCCAAGATCGCGCCACTGCACTCGAGCCTGGGTGACAGAGCGAGATGCCGTCTCAAAAAAAAAAAAAGAAGTTGGGGAGAGATCAACCTTGCTGACACCTTGCTCTTAGACTTCTAGCCTCCAGAAATGTGAGGAAATATAATTAAGCCACCCCATCCATGGTACTTTGTTATTGCAGTCCTAGCAAATGAATACACCATCTTACTATTAATAGCTGACACAGAATACGAGGAGAGAAGCATCTACTAAATGAGAACAGAAACAGAAAAAAAAGTTTCTTTCTAGAACTAAAGAAAGATCAAACACTGAAGTGAAAAAGCAATTACTGGCTCCCTCTCTTTGCTTCCAAAATAATTTCACCATATTGGTGGTCACACTCAGGCCATAACCACACTTAGTTGTTGCCGAATCTGTCTTTCCTCAACAGACTCTAAGCTCCTCCAGGGCAGGGAGTGTTGGTCATCCACCTTTGTTCCTCTGACATGAGGAATGTCACTCAACACATAATAGGAACTATATATAAACAAATTGTTTTTACTGTTGTTGAATAAACAACAACAAAGGTTCAGCTGAGAAAACTAAGACTTTTCTTCCTGCATTTTTAAGGAGATTTAGATTTGAACTGATTCAGGTTTCCCCTAAACTGTTCACTTACCCCTACAGGCCAAGGCACCACAAGATGAGGCAGCCAAATGGGACCATTTCATGCTGCCATCCTGGAAATGGATTTTTACTTCATAGATTGCCCCTATGTTCCTGTAAAACCGCCTTTGAATCCATTATGCCATCTGTGTACATTCTGGAGCAGTTACAATAATAATGCCAAAGTCCCACAGAAATAAGATTTTAAAAATGTAATGCAGTTACAGCAAATATGCAGTAAACACTTCACCGACATGAATAACAGTCCTTTACCATTTTAAAGGAAAAAATACCAAATGGGGTTAATTCACATTATGGACTAATGGTCTGTAAACTTTCGTTTGAAAGCAAGCAGAGAAAAAGCTTTGACAAGAGCTACTTTTCACCATAAAAATAAACCTTTCAAATAATTTGTACATGTTTTTCTAAGTCAAATTGCCAAGTTTCAAACAAAAATTAAAACCACCATCCAGTTACAACCCTTAAAATATGGGTTTTATGATGGAAATGGTAAAACAATCTTAGTGAAGGAAACGTTGCTAGGTACTGACAGTAAAGGAGAGTCTACAGTAAATACTTCACACACCAGTTACAGGGCACTTGTTGACAGAAGACACTTAGACTCCATTCTCAATAATATAACTGTGTGTAACGACTGTCATTTTTCACAGGACTTTTGATGTTAACATCTACTGGTGTTCTGGCCATGGTCCAAATTGAATAAATATATTTGCCCTCCGGTTCCCTTAGATTTTAAACTCATTTTAATAGCAGGTCTCCCTTGAATAGCAAATCAAAAGAGAATTCACTCCAACTTATAAAGTGAGAAGTCAATTTTATTTGTTACATTATTTTAAATTTATGGTGTTTTCCCCATAATTGTTCTCCTCTCTACTATAAGAATATTCTTGTTCCCCCATTGTTCCCTATGAACTATGACCTTGCATTCAATTGTCTTTTATTTAGAAACCATCCAACTATGTCTTTAGAGTGCCCAGGAGAGGGGTTCTGAAACTTGGCTGCACATCAGAATTATCTGGGGGAATTTTCAAAAAACTGTAGCTTCCTAAGCTCTACCACCAACATCTTCTGAATTAGAATCTGTGGACACAGGATCTACGGATTTGGGTTTTTAATATGCCCCAGGTGACTCTTAGGAGAGGGCTTATCAGATGTCATGTGTTAGGAAACCTCTGCTCTTGGTAAGTGTGCCCCCAAGTTTTGGTTTATATCCCACCACTTATGAATACCCTAATACCACTTAGCATTACTGCATGATCTGAAAATGCCTGGAGCATGTAAATTTCAGCTAATTCACTCATTCCCAAACTGGAATTTAGGAATAATAAATAAACAGCAGGAAACTCAAAGAGTTTCCATAGGTAAAATTCAATAAATAAAATAAAAGGGCTCTTGCAACATTTCATGAAGTTCCTTCAGTCACATATATTTTTTTCTCTTCTCGTCTTATTTTCTTTAGCCCTCTGACATGTAAAAGAACCCATCAATAACTCAATGCCATTTTTGCCCCGAATTGCTTGGTAGTATATTATTAGATACAAACAATAAAAAAGTGTACTGATTCTTAAACTTGTGAAATGGGACTACAGTAAACTGAGTGTACAGATCCTGTCAATACTTTTCCCTTTTAGCCAAGCAAGAGGCTTCCAAGCGGCTACTTATTTCCTCTCATTTTCTGTGGGTGTAATAATGTGCACTTCTCAATGTCCTCTAAGAGAATGGGCTAAATCTCCAGTGACTTTCCAGATCACTCCTCTACATTGCCTCCAAGAGTTGCCAGACTTTTTGAAAACTGCTGATCATAAAAGACTGATTCTGCCTCTCAGATAAGAATTTTAGAGCTGTATAGGGAAGAGGAATCTTTCCCCTCAAATAACATATGGAAAACAATCTAGGATGGATAGATTTAGAAAGAAATAATGGGTTGGCCAGGCACAGTGGCTCACGCCTGTAATCCCAGCACTTTGGGGGGCTGAGGCAGGCAGATCACCTGAGGTCAGGGGTTTGAGGCCAGCCTGGCCAACAAGGTGAAACCTCCTCTCTACTAGAAATACAAAAATTGGCCAGGTGTGGTGGCACATGCCTGTAATCCCAGCTACTTGGGAGGCTGAGGCAGGAGAATCATTTCAACCCGGAAGGTGGAGGCTGCAGTGAGCTTGAGACCGTGCCACTGCACTCCAGCCTGGTCAACAGAGCAAGACTCTGACTCAAAAAAAAAGAAGTAATAGGGGAACAGGTTCTAATATACTGATATCCAGAAAGAGGTAACAGACCTGATAGAAACAGATAACGCGTTCAGATAATCAGTACTTAATTTTCTCAACTCATAACTGTCTTTAGGAAAGGTCCTTGGGGATAAAAGAAAAACAGCTGTAAATGATATTACAAGTATATATGGGCTAGACATTGACCATGAATAAAAGTTCTAAAACTTAGTTATTAATAGGCAGAAGAAATTTATTCTCTGTATAAATTTTACTAATTCATGGAAAATATGCTGTGGAGATAGCTCAAGTCCTTGTTGAACATCTAGAGATAAGATACGACTATCTGAACCAGCTTCTCCATCAGTTGTAAAATGCTTTCTCTCCAAGGACAGCAAAACCAAATAAGTCAAGGCATTTAAAAAATAATTTCTAGCCTATCTTGTGGATGGAAAAACAAGTCAATTATGACTGGAATTAAAAACAGTGAGAACAAATCAAGGGCAGCATGGGGATTCTTATGTGGGGAAATCTAGCAATAGTTGTAGGTTTTTAATGTCATTGCGGTTGTTTCCAGCCCCAGTACCGACCAACAAAACGTTGAATTGATACTCGCTGACAAACAACATAAACACTCTGTAGGTAACTAATAAGAAAAATGTGTAAATTTGCCTTTTTTATTTTTCACAGGTAATAGAAAAGTTGTCAATGTGATTTTCAGGTAGGAGAAAAAAAAAACAAACATGCAGTTGTCATGACATTTTCAAATACTTGTATAAGGAAACGCTGAGTGCTGAGGGTTCCATGCAACACCTGATCATACGGGCTGAGGCACCTATACACTCTCTTAGGATGGAGTCAATAAAGGAACTCCACCTCATCCCTCTCTCAAAACGAACCCAGGCTTTTAGCGAACAGCAGAGACACACTCCAGGTCTATTTTTTTGTGGTAATATCTGGTTTTTGTAGGCCCAATGACCATGTTGCCTATGCTTACTTTATTACAATTACTAAACTCTGTAGAAAATAGCATTTTCAAAATATAGCATTTAAAGAGTCCTTTTTGTACTGTTCCTCCCCCAAAGCCCTGCTTTAATAGAGAACAATGTGAAACAGGCTGTGGGGGCCAAAGCTGGGGATTCCTATGCCACCGCCCCTCATGCAGGGGATCCCTGTGTTCACACAGGCCCCCACGGCCTGCTTCTGAGACAGCAATGTGATGCTGCATGAACAGCCTGACACAGTAGGTCTGGCTTTTATAATGCAAATTTCCACTTTAAACTCAAAGGTAATTACAGTATTTTAACGTACCTTTCTCATGATCGGTAGTAAGCTTCTCCAGTGCACACTCTGCATCAAAAATGTACCGGTAAAAGCACAGCTGGGTGTACAGGGACTTGTCAGAATACTGTAATATAACAGAAAATAAATGAATACTACTACTGGGGAGCGGGAAGCGATGGGGATCACTCTCAGCAGAGTGTGTCCCCTACTTTCGACTTCCAAATCAAGCAGCATTTTTTAAAGAAAGTGGGTAAGAAGGGCAGAATCATACTAATGGTTTGTCCCTCTTATATAGCATATACACCTTTCATAATTCAGAATAAATCCTGCCACTTCGATCATAGATTACTACTTGCAAAGCTGCAGACTGATTACCCCTGCTGTCAAAAACCTGATTTTGTCAAACTGCAAATTCCTATGCACTCATGACAATTTGCACTGTTAATTGGGAAAAGTGCTATGTGCTTCCTAACTGGGCCCTGTCCATGCTAGCAGGAAGTTAAACAAATTCTGAAAACTGTTTAATACATATTGCTATACCATGAGCCCCGTTTTATGATTTGTGGTGACAATTCATTGCCTGTGCCAGGATTGGCTCACAGACTCGAGTAACATCTTGACTATTTGCTCTGTGGTAATCCTAAGTGGGCAACGTATGATCTCTGAGAAGTACCATGTGAAATGAAATAACCAAGGTTTTTCATCCCACCCATGTCAAAACACTCGTTTAATGACCTTGTCAAGTTCTAATTCAACAAAGTGTAGGAGACGTGTCTGAACTATTATTCACTCAGCAAACATATACTAAACATTCCTGAGGTTATTTAGAGTCACTGTTTTCTAAGCAACTGTCTCACTCTGTGTGGGAAAAAAATACATGCAGTCAATTCAATAACCGATATGAGAATTATTTGGGGAGTCACATTCAAATGCACTTCTATCTATTTTAAATCAACTGACCTACGAACTTTCTTTATATCTTCCCAAGGGGTTAGACACTTGGGAAACTCGCGAGCTGGAGAACAACGAGCTAAAGCTTTGGTGTTTTCTTTGAGGGGTCCTACCAAGGTGAAACAACTAAGCCCTCAGAACTTTTCAAATGAGAAGATCAAATGACAAACATGTTACCAGTTTCTCCCTTGCTGCCTTGAAATGACACGTAATTTAACCAACACTGAACACCCACTGTGTGCCAAGTTGGTTGAATGAATGAATTAATGAATGACCACAACAGCCAAGTCATTTGTACAATCCATGCAGCGAGGCCAGGTGGCACACACAGACTATCATGTAAATAAGAAATTAAGGAAAACCACTATCTACAACTGGATATGGAAACAGCACTATTTTCAAAGGGAATCTCTCTGAGTAATCAAGCTTTAGATCCAAGCATCCTAGCTGGGTCTTAATGATGAAAAATTATAGTCAACCCAATTTGGTGCAGGAGTAACTAAAATTCAGTTATTAGAGCTCACACTTCACCTTTCTGCTCATTCCCTTATAAAATGTGTTACTAAATTTAGTGTATTTTAAACTTCTTTGGCCATTACAAATGGTATCTATAAAT
>NC_072447.2:39065000-39092500 GCF_028878055.3 Symphalangus syndactylus | reverse complement strand
AGCTGACTTGCA
Source organism: Symphalangus syndactylus (assembly GCF_028878055.3). Taxonomy (NCBI): domain Eukaryota; kingdom Metazoa; phylum Chordata; class Mammalia; order Primates; family Hylobatidae; genus Symphalangus; species Symphalangus syndactylus. The sequence continues at coordinate 39,092,488 of NC_072447.2, read as the reverse complement.
TTTTTTTGGTCCTAAATTTTTACTGAATTATAAAAAAAACACAAGTAGTACAAAAATACTAGGTGTACGGCTTGATGCACAAAATGAACACACCTCTGTGATCAGTACGCAGAGCAAGAAACAACATTACTAGCACCCCAGAGGCCCCCCTTATTCCCCTAATTATTCCCCATCTTCCCCTTAAAGCTAACAATAGATTTGCCTTTAAAACTTTATATGCATGCAATCGTACAATTTGTGTTCTTTTCTATTTGGTTTCTTTCTCTCTTTTTTTATTTTTATTTATTGTGAGACAGGGTATCACTCTGTTGCCCATGCTGGAATGCAGTGGTGCAATCATAGCTCACTGCAGCCTTGAACTCCTGGGCTCAAGCAATCCTCCCACCTAAGCCTCCCATGTAGCTGGCACCACAGGCACATGCCACCACACCCAGCTAATTAAAAAAAAAAAAAAAAACTTTTGGTAGAGATGAGGTCTTGCTATGTTGCTCAGGCTGGTCTCGAACTCCTGAGCCATCACACCCAGCCTTCTTTTTCTCAATAATGTGTTTGTGAGATTCATCTATGTTGTTCTGTGTAGCAGTCACTCATTTCTTCTCATTGTTGTGAGTCCCAGCTTGAGGCAGCAGAACCGCTTGAACCCAGGAGGTGGACATTGTAGTGAGCTGAGATCACTCGCGCCACTGCGCTCTAGCCTGGGCAACACAGCAAGACTCCATCTCAAAACAAACAAACAAACAAAAGGAATGATGCTACTGTGAATATTCCTGTACATGTCTCTGAAGTACATATTAATATGTATCCTTTTCTGTTGATTACAGTTTGGAGGAGGGGAAATGCTGAGTCATAGGGCATGCAAATGTTCAGCTTTAGTAGGTACTGCCACACTGTTTTCTGAGGTATCGATTTCAACTTTCTTTTGAACTGGTTTGACAAGACAGTCTTTTACTTTATATTTCTAAGATATTTGCATGGGAACATAACTAGTCTTTTCTCTCTCATTTGTAGGGACAGCAGAAATTAGCTAAAGTCATCTCTTAATACAACTTGCCCCTGAATTAAATTCCTTGAGGTATGAAGAGTTGGGCTCATGACCTTAGAGATTATCCACAGCAAAATCTTAATCTCAAGTTATCACCCTCATACAACCCAGAACATGCAAGGCGTGCCTCCTTGCATCATCAACTGGTACATTCCCATTGATGTAAAATTCATTTTGGTGAAGCCTGAAAAATATCAAATCATGAAGGAAAATCAGCTGCCAAAAAACCCAAAACATACCCCCAAAGTAAACACCACTGTTCTAGTAGAAGCACAGATAATCCAGCACTCGCTATAACTGTAAAATATAATGAAGGTGTATTAAACCGCATTACTTTGCAAATGGTGAAGATACAGTTAAATCTAGGTATCATACCATATAGCAGATTCAAAACTCTGAACCTCACTAGCACTGACAGAGATCATGAGGTACATGTCTAGAAATGAAAAACCAGCTTAGGACAGTCTTTGCTGAAAAATCCCTACTAGCACCCTCACCATACACAGGATAAAGTTCCAACCCTTCAGGTCCACTCTCACAAGTTTTCTACAAGCCCCTCAACTGCCAGCCTGGCCATATACCCACGCCACCCTTATCATCATCCTCTGCTACAGTCAGGCAATGTATCCTTCCTTCCTCCACACCCTTGCCCAAGCAATTCCATCCCTTTCAGGTCTATCCTTCTGGTCTTGATCAAAGATCCAGTCAGTTCCTATCCACCTCATCAGACCCCACAGTCATCATCATCTTTGGGAAGCCTTTTGTGCCTCCATAATTCTGTCTGTTCACTTTCCACCTGACAGACATAGTTGCCTCTCCTGTGTCCACGTGGCTCACTACACCCTCTGACGTATGGCTTGCACCCCAGGTAGTCCTCACTGGTTTTATCACCCCTTGAGCCTCCTAGGATGTGAGCTGCTGAGGGCGGGGACCACAGGTATTCCCCTCTGCAATGCTAGTACCTAGGACACAGCCTGGCATGTACCCGGCCCTCAACGAATGTTTGCGGAAGAGAGTCAGAAAATCTGTCTCACGCCCCTCATTTAGCCTCGACATATTGCTTAATGATACAACACTAATCCTTTCAATTGATTTCTAATGTGTCCTATGTGTATCTCCCCATGGAAGACTGGAATAGCAGAAAGACCATAGGCTTTGGGGTCAGACTGAATCTGGCTTGAAATGTAGTTCTACCACTAAAGGCTTGGGTGACCTTTGACAAACTGCTTAACATATTCACACTTCAATTTCTCCATCTGTAAAACAAGACTAACGTGTCTCAGGAATGTTGTTAAAATAACAAGATACCATACAAAAAGCACCTAGCACCATGACTGCTACGAAGTACACAGTGGATATGTGATAGATCCTATACGTTTCCCAATTAGACTATAAGCTTCTGGAGGGTTTGATTTGTGCACCAAACACAATGCCATGCCAGCCACAGGTTCTCCAGAAAGTTTTGTCTAAGGAACATGTCTAAACTCTTGAACATGAATGTCTCTTTTAAATGAATGCATTAAAAACTGCTATTTCTACAGCATTTTACTAAAGATATGCCTTCGAATTCCAGTATCGCTCAATTTCCATACACCTTTAGGCTTTATGTAAATTATTCGTCTTGATTATGAAAAGGCTGAAATAAACTTTCTTGTTTTCCCTGCCACTCAATTACTTAGTTTTCTATCTATTTTATTTGCAATATCTATGTTAACTTAGCTATTTTGCAAATGTGGAACAACAGAGGGTGAAAAAAAGATACTGGTTTGCCAACTCCACTGTACTTCTTTGCAAAGGAAATTATTTCCATAGGCTACAGAAATAACTTATTTGGATTACTTCAATTAGTTCTAATACAAAACACTGCCACCACTTCATTAATCAGCCGCTTGTGAGGGTTACTTTTCCAAGAAGTCTTTTTGGTAATTTGATTAGAAAGAATAGTGGTGCACATTATCATCTGATTCAGTATGTCCATCAAGTAGACAATTTACAGCAAGTTCTTGATAACGATGGGCTTAAAAAACACACAGTAATTTCTTCATTTCAGAATCCTTTTTTTGTAAAGATGAAGTTATTTTTCAAAGTCTTTGGCAACACACGTTGCTGAATAAGCATCAGGAAATATTTCAGTGCTTTAAGAGGCATTTCACTCTTTCCCTCTCCCCACAGACAACCCCCCCCACGAATGATGCAGTAATTAAAACCTAATTATTATCTTCATTTTAAACAAAACCTAAAGTGAATACCAATTAATAACAACATACTAATGAGCATCTGCTGTGATGAAATTGAATATGAATGTGCTGCAAATTTCGGGTAATTTATTTTTTTTAGGGGAAGTGCCACTGGTCGCATTCTGCTGTTAGAAGATTATATAGAATGTACACCATTTTCTATCAAGTCATTCTGCACATGGCAATTTCCATCTGAGGAGACACGGCTGGCTTCAATACTGCAGATGTTGAAATATCCAAATATTGGCCATGGGGTCCTCACTGGGACTGAGGACTGTTTATTGCCCTCCCTACAAACGGTTTTCTTAATGTCATTATTTCTAGGTTAACCTAATGTCAAAAAAAGATTGAATTTGCCCTCTCTTACATGTAAGCATGTATCAATACCTCAATGAAAATTTAAATATAAATTTCAAACCAGAAGAAACAATAACATAAAAATCAAGGTTTGTAAGTCATATCCTTGGATTCCACTGGAACTTTAAGATGGTCTGGAAATGTTTATTGATGCTTAACCTGGAGACACCCTTAAAACCTCAAAGTGCTGAGATAGTGGGCCAAGTTCAGATTTATTAATAGTACCACATCACGAAGTAAAATGTAGTGGTAGAATGAGGTTCTATAGATTACTTTCAAACTCCCTATCTATGGTATGAATGGATAGGGCTAGATTAGTGTTGTTCAAATATGTACTATTTGTGGGCCTCAGGGGCTTCTTCATTTATTAAAGTATACATTCATTAAAAAATTTAAAAGGTACACTCACATGTGCTACAGACCAACTTTTAAGACCTTTAAGACCCCAATGTATTAACTGGTGCTCTCACTGACAGACTTGTAAAAAACAAAGTTAAAATAGACATCGATATTGATAAAAATATTTATCTGTTTTATAAATGGGAATTCTGCATGAAATCTTATTTGGAAAAAATGGGGCCAGGAACAGTGGCTCAAGCCCGTAATTGTAGTGCTTTGGGAGGCCGAGGTGGGGGGGGTTGCTTGAGGCCAAGAGTTTGGGACCAGCCTGGGCTACATAGCGAGACCCTATCTCTAATAAAAAAAAAAACTAACTAGTTGGGTATGATAGCGCACGTCTGTAGTCCCAGCTACTTGGGAGGCTGAGGCAGGAGGACCTCCTTGAGTTCAGGAATTCGAGGCTGCAGTGAGCTATGTTCACGCCACTGTACTCCAATGTGGGTGACACAAACAGATCCTGTCTCAAAAAAAGGGGGGGTTTTCTTCGATTCAGTAATTTCTAGGATTTCTTTGCAGATCTAAGCTGGATGAAAAACTGCAATGTGACTGTTTTCTTATTGGCCGAAAAAAGCCACTTGTCCCTCTTCCCTGGAACATTATCTTCTTAAAATAAAAATTCTCCATTATTTCCCATTCCACCCTCATCCACAAAAAAAAAAAAAAAAAAAAAGGCAAAACTGACACCTGGAATGTTTGGTCAGCTTTCGAATATCTTAATAACTGGTCCCTTGGTGCTGTGATAAACAAGTATCAACAATGACTAAAATAAATATACATGGCTACTATAAATACATTGGAATAACATCAGGATGAAAACTTAACCTTTTAATTTGATCTGGATGTTAAGGTGCATTCTGGGTTAGGTGACATCTCTGAAGAAGTTCTGCTTCATATGGAAACGTAGGATAAGTTAAAGTCAGCCTACTCTCATAGCATGAGCCACCTGTATTTATCAGAAAGACAACTATTCATTCATCTAACATACTGAGAATCTACTACATGCCAAGGCACTGTTCTAGCTGCTAGGGCTAAATCAGGAGACAAGAGAAAAACACTGAAAGATTGCAGAAGCTTACAGTATAGTGTGGGTACATCTTCTCCAATACTATGACACAGTTAAATGTGGATGTTTCCATTTATACACCCCTCTCTTCATGTCAACCACTGTCTTTCTATAATTTTTAATGGCATGTATCACTTTTCATTTTCTAACAGAATTATTTGTGTGTTTTAGTTTCAATACTACACTGAGAGGTCTTTGATGGTCATATTCATTTTTTTATTCCTAACAATATTTTTATCAATATGCCTGTTCAATAACTAAATGAATTATTCTGCTAAACAATAAAAAAAATTCACAACCCTTGCACTTGCATAGTATGTGATATTTTTCAAAGCATTCAATCCTCAAAATAACTCTGTGAGGTCAGGGGAAACTGGGATTATTTCCCTTATTTTACAAAGTTCATCAAGGTGAAGTCATCTGTGTATAACACTAGATCTGGTCAGTAAACGGGGTAGCTATGGTTTGTTTGAAACCTCTTAGAAAAACTGGTAGAGTCAAAATCAGAATGATTATTCATAGCTAGAATCAAGAAGGCTGCATATTTTTATTTCCAAACATCATCTCACTTCTTGGCATGAAATGCTGGTCTAGGATTGAGCAAGATAAAATAAAGTCCATATATGCATGCTATATATGGATTAAATCACAATATGCCAAAAGAGGGGCTTAATGAAGTTCAGCATGAGAGATTAATGTCAATTTGACACTTTCTAGTTTTCAGAGCACTCTCCTTTGCATTATGGTTTCTCCCATTTGATCCTCAACATGTGAGCTACCTATTCTGATTATCCTCATTTTACAGATAAGAAAGCTGAGACTCAAAGAGGTTATTGGCTTGCCTTAGATCATGCAGCTAGTAAGTGGCAGAGCCAATACTTGATGCCAGGTTTTCAGTGTCCAAGCCCCTTGATCTTTTTATTATGCCACTTTTCACTGATGCATTTTCAACTACGTCATTCTGTGTTAATCAGTTCTTTTGTAGCCAGTTTTCAATCTGACATACTTGCTTTGTGTGCCAGAGACAGTCCATTCTTACACACCTGGTACCTCCCTCACACAGGCTACAATGATGTCACATTCAGGTTATAGTTCACTATAGGTCCAAGTGGCTGAAGCACAGGGCCACAAAAAAGGTCACAGGCCTGGGGGATAGAGGCAAAGGCTGCAATGAGAAACTGACCAAGCCAAATAGATAAGCTTTCCAATGTGTACCATTGTTGTGCTAGGGACCCAACGTCTAACTGTGTCAACTTAATTTTATAATTTTTGCTCTTCATTCTGAGAAGCACCTTTAGAAATTGTACCTTTGATTTAAAATATGTCAAAATTTGTGGGGGGGTGGGAGGGTGGCCGGGCTCGGTGGCTCATGCCTGTAATTCCAGCACTTTGGGACGCCAAGGCGGGAGGATCATCTGAGGTCAGGAGTTTAAGACCAGCCTGGCCAACATGGCAAAACCCCGTCTCTACTAAAAATACAAAAATTAGCCGGGTGTGGTGGCACACACCTGTAGTCCCAGCTACTCGGGAGGCTGAGGCAGGAGAATCAGTTGAATCTGGGAGGTGGAGATTGTAGTGAGCTGAGACTGAGACACTGCACTCCAGCCTGGGCGACAGAGTGAGACTCTGTCTCAAAAAACAAACAAACAAACAAACAAAAAACTGGGGAGGGAGAGCATTAGGAAAATAGCTAGTGCGTGTTGGGCTTAATACCCAGGTGATGGGTTGATAGGTGCAGCAAACCACCATGGTACACATTTACCTATGTAACAAACTTGCACATCCTGTACATGTACCCTAGAACTTAAAATAAAAATTGAAATATAAAAATGTCAAAATTTGAGTTCCTAGAAGTAAAATTTATGCTTCACAGTCTATGTATATAGTTGAATATGTGTTCATTTGGCTTTAGAAATTCCTAACAGAACATCAAGAGGCTTTCTCAGTTTTACAAATGAAAAAACTGAGGCTCAGAGAGGCCAGGTAACCTCTCATTTGTAAATGGTGGTGGTGGGGGGGAACATGACCTCAAGGCACTGTTATGAAGATTGAATGTGATAATGTATAGGAAACAGTACAGTATCTGGCATAAAATTAGTGCTAAGTAAATGGCAGTGAGTATTGTAACTATTTATTAGCTATGAATATTTATCTTTGGGAAGTTTCCCGAGATAAACAGACACTTGCAAGAACTTAATCTGGCATAGAGAGAATCAGGAGACTAGCAGAGTAAGTTCTTTAGAAGAAAGGAGCTAAGTAAAGCCAAAGTATTTTAAACTACTACACGTAAAAATACGAAATGAGACAAGTATAGTGTGGTGGTTAAGAGCACACACTGTGGAACCAGACTGGGTTCAAATCCTAGCTCTACTTCTTAATTAAATGTGTGGTCTTGGGCAAGATATCTGCTATAATTTGGATGTTTGTCTCCTCCAAATATCATGTTGAAATTTGATCCCCAATGTTGGAGGAAGGACCTAATGGGAGGTGTTTTGATCATGGCAGTAGATCTCTCATGAATAGATTACTGCCCTCCCTAAGGGGAGGAGTGGCTAAGTGAGTTCTTACTCTATTAATTCCCTTTAGATCTGGTTGTTAAAAAGAGCCTCACACCTCCCCTCCTCTGTCTCTCACTTCTTCTCTCACCATGCGATCTCTACAAAGCCAGCTCTCCTTCACCTTCCCGCATGAGGGGAAGCAGCCCGAGGCCCTCATCTGATACAAATGTCCAATCTTGTCTTGAAGTTCTCCAGACATCAGAATCACAAGTCAAATAAACCTCTTTTCTTTATAAATCACCCAGACTCAGGTATTCTTTCATATTAATAGTAATGTGAAGTAAATAAAGACAGCATCTAACCATGTTTCCTCATCTGTAAAGCAGGAATAACAACAGTACCCCACAGGATTATGGTGCATATTAAATGAGTTTAAATAGAAAAAATGCTTAGAACAGTGCCTGAAACATAGTAGCTGGTATATGTTTGCTTTAAATCTTTTTTGGGGGGTTAAATTTGGCTACAACAAACCTTTAATGTATCTCTACTGTCTCTGCTTTGTTCTAGACTGTTTGACAGTCTATAATGAGGTTATATCCCTTATAAGCTACTATGAAACAAATTATATCTATGAATGTAGTTTTAGTGACTAATAGTTTCATAGAACAGCATAGACTCACATACATAACCATGAAATTTTCAAAAATGATGCTTAGGAATATTCAAGAAATGGTGTGCTTTTTTTTTTTTTTTTTTTGGTGGTGGTGGGTGGGGTGTGTATCAGCTATCCTTTAACAGAAAGTGTAGAGGTAGATTTTGGAGAGGTCTTTGCTCACTATCCTCAAACTTTGCTTTTTGGTATCATTTGGTCTCACATTAATGATAACAGGTATAATGATAATGATAATAGATATAAAATAGTAATTGTGTGGCTTCTAGAGTTGGACAGACTGCTTCAAATTCTGGTTTTTCCAAGTCACTTAACCTCTCGAAGCCTTGGTTTACCCAGCTGTAAAATACCCATCAGAATGTTGTAAAGAGTAAATAAGACAATGCATATAAAGTGTTTGGCAAAAGTCTACTGTCTGGCACATGGTAAGCCCTCAATTCACATTAAATATGTCCTCCTATTTCATTAAGACTTAATCCTTGTCAATGTTCAGTTCTACTGGTCAGACTACATTTGGCCATTATCCTGTTCTAGCCAGCTCAGTCAATGAAATACATTCATATAGCCCATCCCTAAACATGGCTGCTAGGCTCTGAGGACACAGACTCTCTATCCTAACCAGCTATCATAATGAGAGATAAGCAGTAATTCTCTAAGAGATCATTTAGTGGAGTCCATTGGTTTGGACTTTCTTCAGGAAATTTCAGGTAGCTATTAACATAATTTAGTTACTGAATCATGGTAGAGGTCTTGTGACTTTCCTCCATGATATTTTGAATAAGTAGTTATTCAGTAACAAGTAATTGTAGGTATATTTTCAAATGTCAGCAAATTAAATTTCAAAAACCAAAGAAAAAGTAATAAAAGAAAGGGTATTAACATACATGCATGTGTAATTCACTAATTCCTTGTCTAAATTCTTCCAATTTGCCAGGACAATAATGGCACTGCAAAAACAGAGCCAACAAAAAAATGACTTGGCTGCTTTTTGCCTTTTTTTTTTTTTTCTTTTCAGATGGAGTCTCGCTCTGTCACCCAGGCTGGAGTGCAGTGATGCAATCTCGGCTCACTGCAACCTTCACCTCCCAGGTTCAAGCAATTCTCCTGCCTCAGCTTCCCGAGTAGCTGGGATTACAGGCATGCACCACCATGCCCAGCTAATTTTTCTATTTTTAGTAGAGACGGGGTTTCACCATGTTGGCCAGGCTGGTCTCGAAAGTGATCCACCCGCCTCAGCCTCCCAAAGTGCTGGGATTACAGGCGTGAGCCACCATGCCCAGCCTGCCTTTTCTTTTTAGAAATTAAAGTGTTAGAAACTTGTTTAATTAGAAACTAGGTTTGCTTGTACACAAGATCTGGTCTTTCCCACTGAAAGCTTACCTAGGCTGCTTTCTCCACGCAATAGAAAACGAAACTATTCTACAAAGAAGTATTTAAAAAATACAAAAAACAAATTGGCTAATGGATTTTCCTTGGAATAAAATGCATAGCCATGAATGTGTTCTCTCTCAACTACTTTCACCTAAAGAAATGAAACACTCAATTCCTGTAACTTTTATCTTAAGCTTTTGCAACTCAAAAAAATTGTTTGGAAAAATCAGAAAAACAAAACAAAACTCCTGCCCACGCTATACATCTCCCCAGTCTAGGTCTCAAAGTATGGGAAGTCCTTTGATAATACATCCCATTGATGTTCTCTGTCCTCTTTTAAAAATTGTTCTCAGTGGCCAGGTACGGTGGCTCACACCTGTAATCCCAGCACTTTGGGAGGCTGAGGCGGGTGGATCACCTGAGGTCAGGAGTTTGAGACCAGCCTGGCCAACATGGTGAAACCCTGTCTACTAATAATACAAAAATTAGCCAGGCATAATAGTGCAAATCTGTAATCCCAGCTACTCAGGAGGCTGAGGCAGGAGAATCGCTTGAACCCGGAGGCGGAGGTTGCAGTGAGCCGAGATCGTGCCATTGCACTACAGCCTGAGCGACACAGCGAGACCTGCCTCAAAAAAAAAAAAAAAAAAAGTTCTCAGTTTCTTGTGATAGGCTTCATTCCAGCCTCAACATATTTAGATGCCATTCCACTGTAAATTTTCTGTCTTACCTATCTATCGCCCTCTATCTGGGATTTGAACAGAAGGTTCAAGGATCAACAACATAGGAATTCTTCAATTCCCAAGCCTATGTTATGCCAATATATTATCTGATTCTTTGGCAGCCTGTATTAACATGAAAGTGTTTTGTTTCTTCTGCAATCCTCTTGGCTCTAATTGTTCTGTAATTTTCTATGACTATAACAGAAGTGCCTCAATCTGAGCTCTAGCAGGTCTGTTTCTCTGAAATCACTTTTTACCGCCCATTTATCTCATTTGAAGGTCTGGCACATTAGTCAGTACACACCGTGGCACTCAATTACTCTGAGACAGATAATCCATGTCCTCATTCTTCCCATTTTCTGCCTTAGCCACTTCACTTCTCAGCAGTTTTTCCAAAGGCAAAGTAAGATAAAGTAATGCACCCCCCTGAAATATGGTACTGGCATATAGAAGGTAGTCAATAAACACTATTCCAATGTTGACAAATAAAGCATGAAATCAGTCAAATTTTGCTGTTAGCAACACTTAAAAGTTTAGATGGGAAGTGGGGATGACTGGTTAAAAACTCAAGTTCTCATTATCTGTGAATTTCATTTGTCCAAGTGAGTGGCGTTCACAATATTTTCTTAGTAATGGAACCCCTTTTCTTTTAGATGAACTTTTATAGAGCAACTTCATATATAAAACAAATAAAAAGAGAAATACTCCAGGGATATCTTTGGATAGGGCCTGGGGCCTCATCCACAGAACGCAGCTTCAAACACTTTTTAATGCTAGTAAAAAATTCCACAAAATGTATCAAGAATTTAGGAACTAGAGCTTTATGCTCTTCAACACAGGCCAGTTAATTTTGTGAAGAAATGAAAAGAGCAAATTGGTACATCATCAAGTGAAGATGAGTATGTGAATTTGCTAAGCCTAATATGAAATGGTATACAATCACAGCCATTATAAAATAAAATAATAGGAAAGAATATCTTTATTGGAATATTGTTCCCCTTCAGAATTGTAATAGGTGGGTGGGGCTTAAGCAGAAGCCACTGGAGGCAGTTTGAGCCTTCAGTCATCTGCAGGCCTGTAGGAGGTCCCACCCACCAATATGACTCCTCGGTAATCTATTTCACCTTGCTCAGATATACTGTTTAACATTTGTGAATGCAAAATAACCTTAACCAGTAATTTTATTTTTTTATTTTTATTTTTATTTTTATTTTTATTTTTTTTTTTTTTTTGAGACGGAGTCTCACTCTGTCGCCCAGGCTGGAATGCAGTGGCGCAATCTCGGCTCACTGCAAGCTCCGCCTCCCAGGTTCACGCCATTCTCCTGCCTCAGCCTCTCCGAGTAGCTGGGACTACAGGCGCCCGCCACCACGCCCGGCTAATTTTTTGTATTTTTAGTAGAGACGGGGTTTCACCATGGTCTCGATCTCCTGACCTCGTGATCCGCCCGCCTCGGCCTCCCAAAGTGCTGGGATTACAAGCGTGAGCCACCGCGCCCAGCCTTAACCAGTAATTTTAAACCAGGAGAACAAAAGGAACTTGATTGAAACTAATTTACATTTTCAATTATTATTACAAAAATTTAGAAACTGTGCTCTTTGTGTGGTCTGTTTGTTTTTAAATAATCTCCCTTAACCCACAGGAAGGGATGTTTGAAGGGGGTTCCAGAATGCTGGCTGTAGTGAAATAGAGAAAACAAATCAGGATAGAGTCTCTTTTTCTCTATGATGCTATCTATGCTCCCACTGGATAAATAAAAGAATGTGGAACTACTGTTGTCAAAAACACACACTGCTTCACAAATCCAGATTTTCCTATTCAAAACGCTGTCATGTTATTAAGGCTTTACATTCTTATTTGAAGGGCTAGAACTTGCATGAGTGGCCTGACGCTCTGATGTCCAAATCTATTCTATCAATTTTTAGGAATGACTTTCCTTTTTTTTTTTTTTTGTGGGGGTTGGTGGAGATGTTTTACTTTCACAAATGTGCTTTAGCAAAGAAAATATGAATGTTTTGTTCCTTTGTCATAGTTGGATACTTGTTCCTTGGTATGGATTCCTGGCCAAAAAGTTTAGCAGGGGCTCCCAGTGACATTTATTTAGGTGTGGCAGTTTTGGGAATTACCTTGTGATGATCTCAATGTTGGACATTCACAGAAGTTCTTGAAGCAGAATTATATCTTATCAGGCCACAGAAATTCTATTAAAAAAATCTTACTTTAAAAATTATTGCATAGTATAACTGACTGGTGGGGTACAGTTCCACGATTTTTAAAAATTTTTTTTGAGACAGGGTCTCACTATGTCGCCCAGGCTGGTCTCAAGCGATCCTCCCACCTCAGCCTCACGACTAGCTGAGATTAAAGGCACATGCTAGTGTGCCTGGCTAAAAAGTCATGCCATGACTTTTTTAAAAAAAATTATTATTATTTTTTGAGATGGAGTTTCATTCTTTTCACCCAGGCTGGAGTGCAATGGTGCGATCTTGGCTCACTGCAACCTCTGCCTCCTGGGTTCAAGTGATTCTCCTGCCTCAGCCTCCCAAGTAGCTAGGATTACACAAGCATGCCACCACACCTGGCTAATTTCTGTATTTTTAATAGAGACGGGGTTTTGCTATGTTGGCCAGGTTGGTCTCAAACTCCTGATCTTGGGTGATCCGCCTGCCTCGGCCTCCCAAAATGCCTGGATAACAGGTGTGAGCCACTGTTTTGTTCTTGTTGCCCAGGCTGGAGTGCAATGGCACGATCTCGGCTCACTGCAACCTCCACCTCCCGGGTTTAAGCGATTCTCCTGCCTCAGCCTCCCAAGTAGCTGGGATTACAGGTGCCACCATGCCCAGCTAATTTTTTATGTTTTTTAGTAGAGACAGGGTTTCACCATGTTGACCAGGCTGGTCTTGAACTCCTGACCTCAGGTGATCTCCCCCCCTCAGCCTCCCAAAGTGCTGGCATTACAGGTGTGAGCCACCACACCTGGCCTTACCATGACTTTTTAAACACATGTAACACACCACAGTCACGCTGAAGAATAGTCCCACCATGCTTCAAACACCCCCTCATGCTGCCCCTTTGCAGTCACACCATTCTCTAACCCATGACAACCACTCTTCTGTTCTCTACATCATTATAGTTTATTTTCAAGAAATGGAATCATACAGAATGTAGCCTTGAGTCTTGGCTTATCCACTCAGCATAATGACTCTGCTATTCATCCAAGTTGTTGGGTGTATCAGTAGTACCTTCCTTTATATTGCTGAGCAATATTCCATGGTATGAAAGTACTACAGTTTCTTTACAGTTGTTTCCAGTTTTAGGCTATTATGAATTCAGCTACTATAAACATTCATGTATGAATTCAGGTATTTGTATGAACATAAATTTGTACTTCTTTAGGGTAAATACACAGGAACAGGACTGCTGGATCATATGTTAAGTGTATTTTACTCTTTATAAGCAAGTGTCAACCTTTTCTGGGGTGATGATACCACTTTACATTCCCACCAGCAATGTATGAGGGCTCCTGTTGTTTTGCATCCTCACCAGCTTTTGGTATTGTCAGTATTTTGTATTTTAGCCATTCTAATAGGTGTGGAGCCATATCTTGTTCACAGTTTTATTTTTATTTATTTTTTAATTTTTGAGGCACAGTCTCACTCTGTCACCCAGGCTGGAGTGCAGTGGCGCAGTCACTGCTCACTGCAGCCTCAACCTCCTAAAGTGTTGGGGTTACAGGTGTGAGCCATGGTACCCAGCCTTTGTCAAGGTTTTAATTTGCATCTCCCTGATGCTGCTAGTGATGTTAAACATCTTTTCACATGTTTGTCATCCTTATATTTCCTATGGTGAAGAATCTATTCAAGTCTTTTGTTTATTTTTAAATTGGATTGCTTGTTTTACTGTTGAGTTTTGAGAGTTCTTTATATATACTGGATACAGGACGTTTGTTAGATATGTAATTTGAAAACATTTTCTCCCAGTCTGTGGTGGTCATTGCCTTAATAGTGTCTCTTGCAGATCAAAGGTTTTTAATTTTGATGAAGTCCAGGTGATCAACATTTTTCTTTTATGGATCACGATTTTAGTTTCAATGTCTAAGAACGCTTTGCCTAACCCTAGGTCATGAAGATTTTCTCTTATGCATTACTTCTTTAAAGTTTTACACTTTTACATTTAGACCTACGATATATTTGGAGTTATTTTTTTTTTTTTTTTTTTGAGACGGAGTCTCGCTCTGTCGCCCAGGCTGGAGTGCAGTGGCGCAATCTCGGCTCACTGTAAGCTCCGCCTCCCGGGTTCACGCTATTCTCCTGCCTCAGCCTCTCTGAGTAGCTGGGACTACAGGCGCCCGCCACCACGCCCGGCTAATTTTTTGTATTTTTAGTAGAGACGGGGTTTCACCGTGGTCTCAATCTCCTGACCTCGTGATCCACCCGCCTCGGCCTCCCAAAGTGCTGGGATTACAAGCGTGAGCCACTGCGCCCGGCCAGTTAATTTTTGTATAAGGTATGAGCTTTAGGTCAAGGTTCATTTTTTTCTGCATATGGATATCCACTTTTTCCATTACCACTTGTTGAAAGGACTATTCCTTCTCCATTAAATTGCTTTTGCATGTTTGCTAAAAATCAAATGGCCACACTTGTGAGAGTCTATTCTCTCTATTCTCTTCCACTGGTCTACGTGTCGATTATTTTGCCAATTCCACACTGTCTTGATTACTGTAGCTTTGTAGTAAGTATTAAAGCTATGTATGGATTCCTCCAATGTTATTCTCTTTTGCTTTCTTCTTAACTATAAATACAATTTCTTTAATAGACATAATATTGGACTACTGAGGTTATCTGTTCCATCTTGGATGAGTTTTAGGGTTTATGGTTTTCAAGGAATTGATCCATTATGTTTAAAGTGTCAAATACGTGGAGTATTCCCTTACTATTTTTTGTATTTTGTTGTTGTTGTTGTTGTTGTTGTTGTTGTTGTTTTGAGACGGAGTCTCGTTCTGTCACCCAGGCTGGAGTGCAGTGGCGCAATCTCCGCTTATTGCAAGCTCCGCCTCCCAGGTTCATGCCATTCTCCTGCCTCAGCCTCCCCAGTAGCTGGGACTAAAGGCACCCGCCACCACACTCGGCTAATTTTTTTTGTATTTTTAGTAGAGACGGGGTTTCACTGTGTTAGCCAGGATGGTCTCGATCTCCTGACCTCGTGATCTGCCCACCTCTGCCTCCCAAAGTGCTGAGATTACAGGCGTGAGCCACCGCGCCCGGCCTCCCTTACTATTTTTTAAAGAAGTCCATAGGGGTCTAGAATTCTGGATATTGCTGATTTGTATCTTCTCTCTTTTTATCTTTGTCAGCCTTGCTAGAAGCTTATCAATTTTATTGATCTTTCCAAATACAGATTTTAGTTTCATTGATTTTCTCTATTTTCCTGTGTTCAATTTCATTGCTTTCTGGTCTCATCTTTACCATTTCCTCCCCTCTGCTTGCTTTGGCTTTTACTCTTCTTTTTCTATTTTTTAAGGTGCAAACGCAGAGTATTTACTTGAGATCTTTCTTTTCTCCTCATATAAACATTTTAATACTATCAATTTTCCTCTAAGTATTGCTTTACCTGCATCATCCTACTTTGTTCAGGTTTTTACTTTCTCCTTTACTCACCTGATTCTAACAGCCTGATTATTTAATACTTATCTGTCAAATTAACTGGCTGATTTTTATCAACTGGGTGAATACACCAATACCTTAAAACTTGTTATTTGAGTATTTTACTGATTTTGTGTGTTCATGATGAATAAATGAGCATCGGTAATTGACCTACTTTGTATTACAGTACACATCACAGTATATACTGTATTTTTCACTGTCTTTCGTTTTCACCCAGTTCAAAATATTTTCCAATTTTCCTTAATACCTCTTCTTTGACCCAGAGATTATTGAGAAGTGTGCTGTTTAATTTCCAAGTACTTGAAGATTTTCCTGTTATCACTCTTTTATTGATTTCTAAAATTTAATTTCATTATGGTTCAAGAATATAATTTGTGTGATTTCAATTTTTTAAAATTCATTAAGGTTTTATGACCCAGAATATGGTCTATCTTGTTGAATGTTCCATGTACACTTGAAAAGAATGTGGATGGTGTTACTGTTGGATAGCATGTTTTATAAATATTAATCAGATTGTCAGTTCTTCTATATCCTTGATTTTATGTCCAGCATTTCTATCAAATGTTTAGAGAGTAGTGTTACGCTTGTGAAGTATAATTGTGGATTATCTATTTCTCCTTTCCTTTCTGCCAATTTTTGCTTCAGGTATTCTGAACCTCTGTTGTTAGGTGCATATACAATTAGAATTATTTGTTATTCTTGGTGACTTAGCTCTTTTGTCATTATGCAGTATTCCTCTTTAGCTCTAATCATTTTCTTTAACCTGAAGTCTAATTTTCTGCTACTAATATATCCACTCTAACTTCCTTTTGATTAGTGTTTGCATGGTATGTCTTCTGCCATTTTCTACTTTTAATGCACCAATATTCTTCTATTTAAAGTGAGTTTCTTCATGATTATCTCAATAGATGCAGAAAAGGCCTTTGACAAAAATTCAACAACCCTTCATGCTAAAAACTCTCAATAAATTAGGTATTGATGGGACGTATCTCAAAATAATAAGAGCTATCTATGACAAACCCACAGCCAATATCATACTGAATGGGCAAAAACTGGAAGCATTACCTTTGAAAACTGGCACAAGACAGGGATGCCCTCTCTCACCACTCCTATTCAACATAGTGTTGGAAGTTCTGGCCAGGGCAATCAGACAGGAGAAGGAAATAAAGGATATTCAATTAGGAAAAGAGGAAGTCAAATTGTCCCTGTCTGCAGATGACATCATTGTATATCTAGAAAACCCCATCGTCTCAGCCCAAAATCTCCTTAAGCTGATAAGCAACTTCAGCAAAGTCTCAGGATACAAAATCAATGCACAAAAATCACAAGCATTGTTATACACCAATAACAGACAGAGAGCCAAATCATGAGTGAACTACCATTTACAATTGCTTCAAAGAGAATAAAATACCTAGGAATCCAACGTACAAGGGATCTGAAGGACCTCTTCAAGGAGAACTACAAACCACTGCTCAATGAAATAAAAGAGGATACAAACAAATGGAAGAACATTCCATGCTCATGGGTAGGAAGAATCAATATTGTGAAAATGGCCATACTGCCCAAGGTAATTTTCAATGCCATCCCCATCGAGCTACCAATGGCTTTCTTCACAGAATTGGAAAAAAATACGTTAAAGTTCATATGGAACCAAAAAAGAGCCCACGTCGCCAAGTCAATCCTAAGCCAAAAGAACAAAGCTGGAGGCATCACGCTACCTGACTTCAAACTATACTACAAGGCTACAGTAACCAAAACAGCATGGTACTGGTACCAAAACAGAGATATAGACCAATGGAAAAGGACAGAGCCCTCAGAAATAATGCCGCATATCTACAACTATCTGATCTTTGATAAACCTGACAAAAACAAGAAATGGGGAAAGGATTCCCTATTTAATAAATGGTGCTGGGAAAACTGGCTAGCCATATGCAGAAAGCTGAAATTGGATCCCTTCCTTATACCTTATACAAAAATTAATTCAAGATGGATTAAAGACTTAAATGTTAGACCCAAAACCATAAAAGCCCTAGAAGAAAACCTAGGCAATACCATTCAGGACACAGGCAAGGACTTCATGTCTAAAACACCAAAAGCAATGGCAACAAAAGCCCAAATTGACAAATGGGATCTAATTAAAGAGCTTCTGCACAGCAAAAGAAACTACCATCAGAGTGAACAGGCAACCTACAGAATGGGAGAAAATTTTTGCAATCTACTCATCTGACAAAGGGCTAATATCCAGAATCTACAATGAACTCAAACAAATTTACAAGAAATAAACAACCCCATCAAAAAGTGGGCAAAGGACATGAACAGACACTTCTCAAAAGAAGACATTTATGCAGCCAAAAGACACATGAAAAAATGCTCATCATCACTGGCCATCAGAGAAATGCAAATCAAAACCACAATGAGGTATCTCACACCAGTTAGAATGGCGATCATTCAAAAGTCAGGAAACAACAGGTGCTGGAGAGGATGTGGAGAAATAGGAACACTTTTACACTGTTGGTGGGACTGTAAACTAGTTCAACCATTGTGGAAGTCAGTGTGGCGATTCCTCAGGGATCTAGAACTAGAAATACCATTTGATCCAGCCATCCCATTACTGGGTATATACCCAAAGGATTATAAATCATGCTGCTATAAAGACACATGCATATGTATGTTTATTGTGGCACTATTCACAATAGCAAAGACTTGGAACCAACCCAAATGTCCAAAAACGATAGACTGGATTAAGAAAATGTGGCACATATACACCATGGAATACTATGCAGCCATAAAAAATGATGAGTTCATGTCCTTTGTAGGGACATGGATGAAGCTGGAAACCATCATTCTCAGCAAACTATCGCAAGGACAAAAAACCAAACACCACATGTTCTCACTCATAGGTGGGAATTGAACAATGAGAACACATGGACACAGGAAGGGGAACATCACACACCAGGGCCTGTTGTGGAGTGGGGGGAGGGGGGAGGGATAGCATTAGGAGATATACTTAATGCTAAATGACGAGTTGATGGGTGCAGCACACCAACATGGCACATGTATACATATGTAACCAACCTGCACGTTGTACACATGTACCCTAAAACTTAATAATAAAAGAATTACACAGAAGTAAAAAAAAAAACAAATAAAAATAAAAATAAAGTGAGTTTCTTAAAGGCAGCTTAGAGTTGCATCATTTAAAAAAAATCATTTTGGGGCTACCATTTTATTATTTATTTTCTGATTATTCCTTTTTCCCTTTTCCTGCCTTCTTCTTGGTTATTTGAACATTGCGAATTTTATTATAATTTAGCTATTATTGGATTTTGACATCTCTTTATATAGTCTATACTTTAGAATGTCAATGTACATACTTAACTTAGAATTAAAATTTTACCACTTCAAGTGGAATGCAAAAACACATATAGGCCCCATGTCTCTCTTTATGCTGTAGTTGTCCCTATATTATGTCTATGTACATTGAAAACCTCATCAGACAATGCTATGATTTTTGTTTTCACCTATAAAACATATTTCAGCAAACTCAAGAGGAGAAAAATAGTCTATTATACTTCCCATTTTTGTTGCTCTTCCATCATCCATGATGTTCCAAGTTTCCTCCAGCATTCATTTCCCCTCTCTCTGAATAACTTCCTTTAGCAATTCTCAGAGCTGGTCAGCTGGCAATGAATTAGCCTACTCATCTGAGAATGTCTTTCTTTCACTTTTACTCCTGAAGAGTATTTTTTGCTGGACATAGAAATCTGTGTTGATAATTGTTTAAACACTTCCAAAATGTTCCACTTCCTCTGGCCTCCAGGGTTTCTGATGAGAAATATATCAGTTAAATCATTTTTTCTTATATATGTCATTTTTCCCCGGCTTTCAGAATCTTTTGTTTTAAATAATTTTATTATGCTTTACCTGGGAATAAATTTATTTTATCCTGTTTGGGGTTCTGAGCTTTTTAAATCTGTAAATTCATGTCTTCTGCCCAACTCAAGACGTTTCAAATATTATTTCTTCAAATAATTTTTTGGCCCTATGGTCCTTCTTTGTTATTCCAATGACATGACTGTTAGATTTTTCTGTTATTGTTCCGCAGGTCACCGAGGCTCTGTTCTTTTTTCCCCCCTCCCAGTCTTTTCCCGTCTTCTGTATACTGGATAATTTCTTTTATTCTCTTTAAGACAGAGTCTTGCTCTGTCGCGCAGGCTGGAATGCAATGGCATGATCTTGGCTCACTGCAACCACTGACTCCTGGGTTTAAACGATTTTCGTGTCTCAGCCTCCTGAGTAGCTGGGTTACAGGCAAGTACCGCCACGCCCAGCTAATTTTTAAAAAAATTTCTAGTAGAGATGGGGTTTCACCATGTTGGCCAGGCTGGTCTTGAACTCCTGGCCTCAACAGAACTGTCCGGCTCCGCCTCCCAAAGTGCTGGGATTTACAGGTATGAGGCATCATGCCTGGTCTACACTGGATAATTTCTATTGATCTATCTTCAAGCTCATTTACTCTTTCTCCTGTCATCTCCATTCTATGATTAAGCCCACTAAGTTTTTTGCTTTGGTAATTATATTTTTTGCTTCTAATATATCCATTTGGCTCTTCCTTACATCTTCTATTTCTTTTATTTTTTCCCCAGGAGGGTGGAGACCATTATGAGAGTTTCCAACCACTCTGTGAGTTAAAAAAAAAATTATTTCAATAGTTTTTGGGGTTACAAGTGGTTTTTGGTTACATGGATAAGATCTTTAGTGGTGATTTCTGAGATTTTGATGTACCCGTCACCTAAGCATTGTATACTGTACCCAACGTATAGTCTTTTATTCCTCACCCCCTCCATCCTTCCCCCCAAGTCCCCAAAGTCCATTATATCATTCTTATGCCTTTGCATCCTCATAGCTTAGCTCCCCCTTATAAGTGGGAACATACCCACTTATAAGTGAGAATATACGATACTTGATTTTCCATTCCTGAGTTACTTCACTTAGAATAATGGCCTCCAGCCCCATCCAAGTTGCTACAAAGGCCACTATTTCATTCTGTTTTATGGCTGAGTAGTATTCCATGGTGTATATATACCACATTTTCTTTATCTACTCGTTAGTTCATGGGCATTTATGTTGGTTCCATATTTTTGCAATTGCAAATTATGCTGCTATAAACAAGCATGTGCATGTGTCTTCCATATAATGACTTCTTTTCCTCTGGGTAGATACCCAGCAGCGGGATTGCTAGTTCAAATGGTATTATACTTTTAGTTCTTTAAGGAATCTCCATACTGTTTTCCACAGAGGTTATACTAGTTTACATTCCCACCAGCAGTGTAAGAGTGTTCCCTTTTCACCACATCCATGCCAACATCTATTTATTTTCTGATTTTTAAATTATGGCCATCCTTGCAGCAGTAAGGTGGTGTCTCACTGTGGTTTTCATTTGCATTTCCCTGATAATTTACATGTTCTATTTCTTTGTTGAGATTTTCTATTTTTCCATTCATTTAAAAAGTGTTGGCCAGGCACGGTGGCTCATGCCTGTAATCCTAGCACTTTGGGAGGCCAAGGCAGGTGGATGACCTGAGGTCAGGAGTTCGAAACCAGCCTGGCCAACATGGCAAAACCCCGTCTCTACTAAAAATACAAAAATTAGCCGGGCGTGGTGGTGAGTGCCTATAATCCCAGCTACTCAGGAGGCTGAGGCAGGAGAATCACTTGAGCCCGGGGACCAGAGGTTGCAGTGAGTGGAGATCACACCACTTCACTACAGCCTGGGTGAAAGAGCGAAACTCTGTCTCAAAAAAAAAAAAAAAAAAAAAGTGTTCACCATTACTTGTTGGAACATTTGGATAATAACTGCCTTAAAGTCTTTATCATATAATTCTAATATTATTGTCATCTCAGCATTGGCATTTTTTGGTTTGTGTTCCGTCTTCTCCCCCCACCACCCCCACTCCCCGCCCACCCCAGCAATCTGTGATTTTCCTCGTTCTATCTTACAGAATTATATCCTGGACATTTTGAATAGTATGAGTCTCAGGGTCTTCTTTCAATCCTATGAAAATTGTTAGTATTTTCATTTTAGCAGGCAATTGACTTCATTAAATTTGGGCTGTGAGCTCCAATCCACTTTCTGTGTTGCCAATGTCAGTTCAGCTGTCAAAACTTTTGCAGTTTTTTGGATCTGTCTCCTCTGTGCACTACTAGGTAGTCCTGGGTTCTGAGTGATGGTTTTTATTTCAGTTCTCCACGTCTTTGCTATGTTGATTAGGATTAGACCCTTTCTTTCCACAGGCCCAGAAGTTCATAAACAACTTTTTTTTTTTTTTGAGACAGAGTCTTGCTCTGTTGCCCAGCCTGGAGTGCAGTGGCAGGATCTCAGCTCACTGCAACCTCTGCCTCCTGGTTTCAAGCGATTCTCCTGCCTCAGCATCCTAAGTAGCTGGGATTACAGGTGTGTGCCACCACGCCGGCTAATGCTTGACTTTTTAGTAGAGACGGGGTTTTGCCATGTTGGCCAGGCTGGTCTCGAACTCCTGACCTCAAGTGATCCTCCTGCCTTGGCCTCCCAAAGTGCTGGGATTACAGGCATGAGTCACTGCACCCGACTCATGAACAACTTTATGGGGCCAGTTTCCCTAAGGCTTTCTCTGTCATCTTCCTGGTACCTTCTAGTTCCCTGCAGGTAACTCCTGTTTTCAGTCCTCCAGTCAGAAAGCTGTCTTTTAGTTATTCAACTTGTCATGTATTTTTGTGACTGTACTCCAATTAGGACCAATGGATAGGAAGAAAGAGAAAGAGAGGATTCAGGGAAGAGATTTCCCTTCCTTGGAGTTCTGGCTCCTGCTGACTCTCACTGCAGCTTCTGTTGCCACCATAAGGTTACTTGAAGACTGATTGATGCATGAGGGCATGAAGAAAAAAAAAAAAACAAAAGAAAGCCATGGGGATTTCTACATTCTCTCTGGGTGTTACCTTTGCCACTACTTGCGTCTCCTGGAACTTGCCGTCTGTAGCTTGGTGCCCACGCTTGGTTTTACGCTGTGCTGCATTTAGGCAGGGGAATATCAGGGGACAAAATGGCAAACTTACTGCTAGTTTAAAGGTACTTGAAATCTGATCATTGCTAGGCACGGTGGCTTACATCTATAATCCTAGCACTTTGGGAGGTCGAGGTGTGCTTGAGCTCAGGAGTTTGAGACCAGCCTAGGCAACATAGCAAGACCTCATCTTTACTAAAAATAAAATAAAATAAAAACTAGCCAGTCATGGTGCCAAGTGCCTGTGGTCCCAGCTACTTGGGAGGCTGAGGCAGGAGGAACACTGGAGCCCAGGAGATTAAGGCTGCAGTGCGCCTTGATCATACCACTGCACTCCGCCTGGTTGACAGAGTAAGACTCTGTCTTAAAAAAAAAAAAAAAAGAAAAAGAAAAGAAAAAAGAAATCTGGTCTTCATCTTTAACCTACCTGCTACTGTTTACTTGTCAGTCTTCATGTAACTGCTCCATGCATGCTGTCCAGGTTTTACAGTTGCTTTCGGTTGGAGACAATAAGAACTATTCTTACTCCATCTTACCTGGAACCAAAATCCTGGTAGAATTTGATGCTAGGGTTTTCATCTTCCGGGACTACTTCCCCAAACCATGTTCACAACTTTGTTTACAATCTGGATCAAAATTTATATATTCTAAGAAGCTTTACCTTACTAACTACTTTACCCTATCTCTTTACTACTTTACCCTATCTCTTCAGCACTGATGTATTAATTCTATATGTTGTTATATTTTTTTTTTTTTTTTGAGACGGAGTCTGTCTCTGTCGCCCAGGCTGGAGTGCAGTGGCGCAATCTCGGCTCACTGCAAGCTCCGCCTCCCGGGTTCACGCCATTCTCCTGCCTCAGCCTCTCTGAGTAGCTGGGACTACAGGCGCCCGCCACCACGCCCGGCTAATTTTTTGTATTTTTAGTAGAGACAGGGTTTCACCGTGGTCTTGATCTCCTGACCTCGTGATCTGCCCGCCTCGGCCTCCCAAAGTGCTGGGATTACAAGCGTGAGCCACCGCGCCCGGCCTATGTTGTTATATTTTAAGAACTGTTGTTTTGCTTCAAAGGTCTGTGCTTAGTTCCCCATATTCAAGCTGTATAAAGACAGCACCCATTGTTTCAAAACGTTTTTTATTTCCCACGTCCCAGACCAGGATCCTGGAGATAGACAATATTCAATAAGTTTAATTATCTGGTTGACAGATGTTCCAATCAGTCTTTCTAAAAATAAGAGTGTCTTTGTACATTATGAGAATGAAGAGAAAACAATAAAGCAGGGAGACAGTTAAGGTGCTGGTTAATCATCAAGACAAAACGAGATACAGTTGGTTCTGCTACAGTGCTTGTTTTGAATATGAGAATTTATTCCAGTGCCATTGATACATCACGGAACAGTTTGAGCATAACATGAATTTTGTGTTTGCTCGTGCATGATTTTGTCTGCAAGAAATATTAGGTGAATGCAAGAAACTGCACCCAAGCTATACAGGAATATATAAAACACACACACGCAAATACCTCAAACATCAACCAGCTACCTCAGTTCACTGTGCTACACTCACCCACATCTGGTGTTTGTTGCAACTTTCCTTCCAATTTCAGATAACCTTCCATTCTCTACGTCACCATGACTCACAGCTGCAATCTTTCTGAGTCCACTTCCACAAGCAAACTTCAAGTCTTTTTCAGGGTAAAGTACCATATTTATTGTAATATTTATATATTTCTTAGCTACTGAAGATGTGTAAAACTATGTCATTGTTTTCATTTAGGTTCCTATATCCTTTTTTATGTGTCACTGATGAAGTTTTTGTGTGTTGCCCTAACCTTTCTGTTTTTCCATAAACTGTGTGGTTGTCATTATGTGATTTTCCATAGCTTAGTGATTTTTAGGAACACACACATTGCATTATAGGACAGCTGAGTGTAAAGGAAGAGGAGAGGGAAGACTGGTGGAAGGACAAGGCATAAGGATACAAACAAGGAACAGAATATGGGGCATACCCTTAATACTTTCTTAATTTCAAGATTTGCCATAGAAGATTTTCCTTTAATCTATAACCATCCAAAAAGAAGGGCATAGTCTGACACCACTAAACTGGAGTCTAACAGTCACATGATAGAATAGTTTGCTCTAAAGATTCAACTTCAATCTACTGTTTCTAAGTAGAAGTGATACAGCCTCCTAAGGCTGTTTTCATAACACTGGAGCATCTTCTAAATAGATTATGTAGAGAAAGAGTAGAAGGCACCAAATCCTCTACCTTCTAAGCAGAAGCACAGAGAAGGGACTGACAAGAATGTCTTTCTGCCTCCTCAACTTCACCTATTTATATCCTACTGATCCTACCAGTTTTAGTTTACATCTCACCTTTTCTATGCAATCTTCTCTTATTACCTCCTCTAACTACTTATGTACATGTTTGCATTAAAAATTAGTACAGCAGTTGTTAGTTACTTCCCACCACCCCTTCAACACACCTGCATATGAACACACACCCATCTGAGACAATGGCTCATTCCAGCTGTGCTTCTCATGACTTTCAGGGATCTGTACATGCATGTACAGGGGTGTGCGTGTGTGTGTGTGTGCGCGCGCACGCACACGCAGAGGCGTTTCTCTAGTTCTGTAATTTTGCCTCATTGGCTAGACTGTGAGCTGAAAGTCAAACACAACTCATTTTTTCCCCTAAAGTCTATTAAGAGTAAGGATACTGCTATGCTATATGGGGTCCACAGGCAGGATCTTACTTTTAGGTGAATAATTAAATACATTAGAATTCAATTGAGAATCAGTAGCCTGTAAGAAGGAATCTCTCCTCCGTTTCCTTCTATATAATGTCACAGGGGAAGAAGGATTGGAGTAGCAACTCCTATCAGTTTTAGCTTTAAAATGCATCAAGAATCTAACCACTTCTCACAGATTCCCTTCTATTCCTTGGGCCAAGCTACCTTCAACATATTTTGCCTGAATTACAGCAGTCAAAACAGTCAACTTAGTCAGACCCTGGACTCTTCTGCACAGAATTCCTGAATAGCACCCCATTTCCCCTAGCATAAAGTCCATACAATGGCTTACATGGCCCTTCACAGTCTGTCTCCACCCTCTGCCCAAATTCTCTCACCTTACCTCTTTCGGCTTTCCTCATCGTTCCCTTTTCTCTTGCTACACTGGCCCTTTTCCTATTTTTTAAATACCCAAGCACCCTCCTATCTTAGGCCCTTTATACTAGCTGTTCCAGGCCCCTTATACATGCCCTTCCTCTTCATATCTGCAAGGCCCACTGTTTCACATCCCTCTGGCCTTTGCTTACTATTACTATTTGCTTAATATTACTTACTATTACCTAAACTTACTAGGGAAGTTTCAAGGAGAACTTCCCTAGATACCCTACATAAATTAGCAAACCCCACCTGTGCTAGTCCCTTTCCTACTCACACAGCTGAATTCTTCTCCACAGTACTTTGTCACCACCTGCCATGTCATATAATTATTGTTTATTATCTGTCTCCCCACACTGGAATGTAAGTTCCATGAGGACAGGGACTTAGTTTTAGATTCCTGCTGTATACCTACTGGCTGTATCAGTGTTGGTCCAGAGTAGGTGCTCACTAAATTCTGAATGCATTTGGAGTATATGATAAGTAACATTATTTATAACTATGACCTCAAAGCATAAAATGATCTCTGCTTGGCATTCCAAGGAGACATAGCCCATATCAAGGTTATGTCTGAAGGAAGAAATAATATAAAAATTATCAAGGATATAAGAAAGATTTTGGACTCAGAAATCCTATTTGACAGTTAAAGAGTGCTGCCCTAAAACCTAGGAGGATTTGGAAATCTCAGTTTCCACCATTCGGTACCTCTGCAAAGCCTTCAGGACTGCCAATAAACAAGCTTTGCACTCCATTGCATAGAAGTAGGAAGGTAAATGCAGGAACAATGAAGGATAGCACAGAGGGTCCGTACACATTCGGCACCCTTCCTTGAAGCGGCTGAAATGCATCTGCCTACATCTTTGGTGGTCCTGTTGAATGCTGAACTATACATCCCCAAATGCCTTGAAAAATTTTGTTACACATTTCAGTGTCACTTTCACAAAGAAAAATTTCAGTGTTTGTGATTATACTGAACCAATGTGGTGTTGGTGAAGAATGTTCTGCCCTTATTCTGCATAGCAACTCCTGTATGTTTACTCAGACTGTTTGTATTAACCAGGTCTGGCTTTCCAGTGAGTTCCTTGTGTTTCTAAAATGAGAAACAGAGAGCCACACAATGTACAGCCTTAAAAATAAAATTCTGCAGGGTGAGTGAAAGACAATATATCGTCTAAATATAAATTCTAATTTCAGCATGTGGTTTTGCTATTTTTAATCCCCATGGTATTTCAGACCCCCTTCAGTCAGTGTACAAGGCTGTA